>NW_026893532.1:0-2500 GCF_033815535.1 Pezoporus flaviventris | reverse complement strand
GGGCGGGCGGCGCGGGCGGCCGCGCCGCCGCCTCCGTGAGAAGACCGTACCGAGCCCGGGCGCCTGGGCCGCCTCCGAAGCGAGCAAGGTGCGTTTCCCAGGTCGGTCGGGAGCGCGGGCTCCCCGGCCTTGCCGTTCGGAGTAGATTTTGGGTTTTTTCCCCCCCCCAACCTCCCGTTCAACCCCTTTTCTCCGTGTGTGCTCGTACGGTCAGCCGAGGCGAGGCTCCCGTCGGGCGGGTCCGTTCGCCCGGCGTCGGGCGGGCGCGCGCCCGGCGGGGCCGTCCTCAAGAGATAAAAGGGGCCGCTTTCGGCGAGCGGTCCCGGCCCTCCCGCGCTCGCGGGACGGTGCCGAAAGGCAGACGACTCTTAGCGGTGGATCACTCGGCTCGTGCGTCGATGAAGAACGCAGCTAGCTGCGAGAATTAATGTGAATTGCAGGACACATTGATCATCGACACTTCGAACGCACTTGCGGCCCCGGGTTCCTCCCGGGGCTACGCCTGTCTGAGCGTCGCTTGACGATCAATCGCCGGCTGCGCTGCCGCGGCGCAGCGCGGCGCGGCGCGGCTGGGGCGCCTCGCAGGCCCGCCCGCGCGCGTGGCCTTCGTCCCCCTAAATGGAGACTCGGGGAGCGCTCCGAAGCTCCCCGCTCCCGGAGCGCCCGCTTCGGCGGAGCTCGTCCCGTCGTGGGCGCCGCGGGGGGGTTCGGCCGGCCGGTCGGGCACGTCGCGGCGGTGGGTAGAGAGGCGGTTAAGGTGCGGAGGCGCGTGCCTCGCCCCCGGTTTCCCGCTTCCCGCGCCGGGCGGCTGTCTGCGGGTGGGTACCGCGGCGGTACCGCGCCGTGCTGCCGCGCGCGCGCGCCGCGAAGCGGGGGGGGGGGTGCCGGGGACGTCGTTCCCGCCGCCACCCTCTCGGCGCCTCTCTTTCCCCGAGCGGGTCTCCCGGCCGTCCCGCGGCGGGCCGTCTCCGCGTGCGCGCGCGCCGCGTGCTTTCGGGCCGTTTCCGGGCTGGGGCTCGGCCGCCCGCGGTGGCGGCGCGTGCCGGCCGTCGGCGCGTGCTTTTCGTTTTTCTTTTCTCGTTCCCTCGGGCTTGCGACCTCAGATCAGACGTGGCGACCCGCTGAATTTAAGCATATTAGTCAGCGGAGGAAAAGAAACTAACGAGGATTCCCTCAGTAACGGCGAGTGAAGAGGGAAGAGCCCAGCGCCGAATCCCCGCCCCGCGGTGGGGCGCGGGCCATGTGGCGTACAGAAGCCCCCCTCCCCGGCGGCGCTTTCGGGGGACCCAAGTCCTTGTGATCGAGGCCGCAGCCCGCGGACGGTGTGAGGCCGGTAGCGGCCCCCCGGCGCGCCGGGCCCGGGGCTTCTCGGAGTCGGGTTGCTTGGGAATGCAGCCCAAAGCGGGTGGTAAACTCCATCTAAGGCTAAATACGGGCACGAGACCGATAGCCAACAAGTACCGTAAGGGAAAGTTGAAAAGGACTTTGAAGAGAGAGTTCAAGAGGGCGTGAAACCGTTAAGAGGTAAACGGGTGGGGCCCGCGCAGTCCGCCCGGAGGATTCAACCCGGCGAGTTGCGGTCGGGCGGCGCGGGTCCGGCGGATCCCCGCCTCCGCTTCCCCTCCGTCCCCCGGGCCACCCGCCCGCGGGGGCGGGCCGGGGGGGGCGGGCCGGCGCGGGGACCGCCGCCCGGCCGTCGGCCGGCCCTGGCCGGGCGCATTTCCTCCGCGGCGGTGCGCCGCGACCGGCTTCGGGTCGGCTGGGAAGGCCTCCGGCGGGCAGGTGGCCCGGCGCCTCGCGAGCGGCGGCGGGTGTTAGAGCCCCCGGGCAGCAGGTCTCGCCGAATCCCGGGGCCGAGGGAGAGGACCGCCGCCGCGCCCTCCTCCCCCCGGCGGTGCGGGGCCCCGACCCCCCCTCCCCCCAACCTCTTGGCGGGGTGGGGGGAGGGGAAGGGAGGGGTCCGCGGCCCCGCCGGGGCGGGGGCCGGGCCCGCCGGCCCCCGGCGCCGCTGTCAACCGGGGCGGACTGCGCTCAGTGCGCCCCGACCGCGCGGCGCCGCCGGGCCGTGCGCGGCCGCGCCCGGGCGCCCGGGGTCCGCGGCGATGTCGGCTACCCACCCGACCCGTCTTGAAACACGGACCAAGGAGTCTAGCACGTGCGCGAGTCAGGGGCCGTCCCGAAAGCCCGCGGCGCAATGAAGGTGAGGGCCGGCGCGCGCCGGCTGAGGTGGGATCCCGGGGCGTGGCGAGCGAGAAGCCCCGGGCGCACCACCGGCCCGTCTCGCCCGCGCCGCCCGGCCGGGGAGGTGGAGCGTGAGCGTCCGTGCTAGGACCCGAAAGATGGTGAACTATGCCTGGGCAGGGCGAAGCCAGAGGAAACTCTGGTGGAGGTCCGTAGCGGTCCTGACGTGCAAATCGGTCGTCCGACCCGGGTCTAGGGGCGAAAGACTAATCGAACCATCTAGTAGCTGGTTCCCTCCGAAGTTTCCCTCAGGATAGCT
>NW_026893531.1:10000-22599 GCF_033815535.1 Pezoporus flaviventris | reverse complement strand
GGGAGCCGCGCGCGGGCGCGGCTTCCCCGTCCCCCTCCCCCGGGGCAGCCGACGTGCGGGGGGGGTGGCACGGCGCTCGCCTCCCCCGACCGCTGCTTCGGGGTGCCTCTCCTCCGCGGGGGTAGACCTGGCAGCGCAGGCGCACCCCAATTTTCCCCCGGTGCCTTTGGGTAGACCTGGCCTCCGCCGGCTAGCTGGCGGGGGGTTGGATTTTTTTTCAATACTTTTTTTCTTCTCTCGGGACCTACCTCACCCTTCCGTCACCTCGAGATAGCCTCCGTCCCCTTCGTCCGTACCCGTCCCACCCCCCACCCCCCGCCACTTACTTCTTTGCCACGCTCGTCGTTAACGAGGTGGCGAATTCTTCGCGCTAACGGGTTCATCCATTCCTCAGTTCCTCCTTTTATTCCTTCGTCCGTTTCTTTGCTTGCTGCCGAATCCGTTGCGGTGGTTTTGGTGGTTATTTTTTTGTCTTTTGGTTTGGGTTTTTTTCCAGTTTTTTTGTTTGTTTTTGTGTGTGTTTGGGTTTTTTGGTTCGGTTTGTTTTTTGGTTTTTTTTTTTTAGTTTTTTTCCCTTTTTTTTTTTTTTTTCTTGATTCACTTTTTCCCATCAGTCGATCGATCGATCCATCGCCCTCCGGCCCGGCACTCGTCCCCCCCGCCCCCTCGGAAAGGCTTCTGTGGAAAAGAACCACGCGCGCACCCCGTTTCCTTTTGCTTTCTCCTTCCCTTTCTCTCTCGGGTTATGCTCTCGCTCTCGGTCTCCCCGGCCCACCTCCCTCTCTCTCCCTCCCCCTCTCTCTCCCGTACGCCTTCCTTTCATGAAAAGAGAAGGCGGCGGGAGCTCCCACCAGCGGAACCAACCCAGCTCATTTCTGCCTGACAGGGCGCGCGGGACCCTGCCGGCTCCGTGTCCAGCCGGCAGACGGGAAAGTCCCGACGGGGCGGGGCCTCCCTTCCTGCTGCTGCGCACCCTGCCGCGGTTACAAAAACCAAATGAGGGAGGGGGCGTGGGCCAAAAAACGGAGAAGGGAAAACCGAAAAGTAAAAAGAAACCGAGAAACCCCAAGGGAACCACAGAGAGAACAACAACTCCGAAAAAAAAAAAAAAAAAAAAAAAAAAAAAATACCGCACGCGAACACGCACACCCGACACACACACACACCCCCCCACACACACACCCCTCCACACACTCCCCCCCACCCACACCCCCCAGCCCGCCTCTGCGTGCGCCAGGCTGCCCGCCTGCTCACGGACCACTGTCTCCCTCTTGCTCGCTCGCTTGCGTGCCTGCCTACCGGCCCCCGACGAGCAGCCCGTCTTTTCTTCGCTGACGGGGACCCGCTTGCCGAGCCGGAGGGTGGTCGGGGGGGCGAGGGGTGTGAGGGGGGGCGAGCGCGCAGGCGCAAAGCGATCGATCGATCGCCCTCCGGCCCGGCACTCGTCCCCCCGCCCCCTCGGGAAGGCTTCTGTGGAAAAGAACCACGCGCGCACCCCGTTTCCTTTTGCTTTCTCCTTCCCTTTCTCTCTCGGGTTATGTTCTCGGTCTCCCCGGCCCTCCCTCCCTCCGTCTCCCGTACGCCTCCATTTCATTAAAAGAGGAGGCGGCGGGAGCTCCCACCAGCGGAACCAACCCAGCTCATTTCTGCCCGACAGTGCGCGCGGGACCCTGCCGGCTCCCGTGTCCAGCCGGCAGACGGGAAAGTCCCGACGGGGCGGGGCCTCCCTTCCTGCTGCTGCGCACCCTGCCGCGGTTGGTTACAAAAATCAAAAGGAGGGAGGGGGCGTGGGTCAAAAAACGGAGAAGGGAAAACCGAAAAGTAAAAAGAAACCGAGAAACCCCAAGGGAACCACAGAGAGAACAACAACTCCGAAAAAAAAAAAAAAAAAAAAAAAAAAAAAATACCGCACGCGAACACGCACACCCGACACACACACACACCCCCCCACACACACACCCCTCCACACACTCCCCCCCACCCACACCCCCCAGCCCGCCTCTGCGTGCGCCAGGCTGCCCGCCTGCTCACGGACCACTGTCTCCCTCTTGCTCGCTCGCTTGCGTGCCTGCCTACCGGCCCCCGACGAGCAGCCCGTCTTTTCTTCGCTGACGGGGACCCGCTTGCCGAGCCGGAGGGTGGTCGGGGGGGCGAGGGGTGTGAGGGGGGGCGAGCGCGCAGGCGCAAAGCGATCGATCGATCGCCCTCCGGCCCGGCACTCGTCCCCCCGCCCCCTCGGGAAGGCTTCTGTGGAAAAGAACCACGCGCGCACCCCGTTTCCTTTTGCTTTCTCCTTCCCTTTCTCTCTCGGGTTATGTTCTCGGTCTCCCCGGCCCTCCCTCCCTCCGTCTCCCGTACGCCTCCATTTCATTAAAAGAGGAGGCGGCGGGAGCTCCCACCAGCGGAACCAACCCAGCTCATTTCTGCCCGACAGTGCGCGCGGGACCCTGCCGGCTCCCGTGTCCAGCCGGCAGACGGGAAAGTCCCGACGGGGCGGGGCCTCCCTTCCTGCTGCTGCGCACCCTGCCGCGGTTGGTTACAAAAATCAAAAGGAGGGAGGGGGCGTGGGTCAAAAAACGGAGAAGGGAAAACCGAAAAGTAAAAAGAAACCGAGAAACCCCAAGGGAACCACAGAGAGAACTCCGGAAAAAAAAAAAAAAAAAAATACCGCACGCGAACACGCACACCCGACACACACACGCGCACACGCGCGCACACCCCCCCCCCCCCCCCCCACACACACACACCCAGCCCACCTCTGCGTGCGCTAGGCTCCCCGCCTGCTCACCGACCACTGTCTCCTGCTTGCTTGCTTGCTTGTTTGCTTTCTTGCTCGCTCCCTCGCCTGCCTGCCTGCCTGCCTGCCTGCCTCCTTACCGGCCCCCGGCGAACTGAGCGCGAGACTGCCCGCCCGGCGGGAGCAGCCCGTGTTTTCTTCGCTGACGGGGACCCGCTTGGCGAGCCGGAGGGGGGTCGGGGGGGGGCGAAGGGGGGGGCGAGGGCGCAGTCGCAGAGCGTCAGGCTGCCGAACGCTGCCCCTCCCTCCGCCCACCTGCTCCTGGGCGGTGCCGCTGTCTGGGGACTGGGGCCGCACCCAAGGCGCGGCGGGTCCGGAACGGCAGCGCGAAGGGAGGGGGAGGGGGAGCGGGAGGGGAGGAGGGGAGGGGCGTGCACTGGGCTCGCTCTCTCTCTCTCTCTGCGTCTGTTATGTATGCGCCGCCTGGGGGGGGGGGGGGGGGGGGGGGTGTTATAAAAATTTCGCCTTGACCATGATCTGATTTAATTAATTTTTAATTACAATTGATTAATACCGAGAGGCAATAAGCAAGCAGCGCTGGGTACGCCGGGGGGTCTCCGCTCCTCCCAAGACGCACACCGACATTTCTGGGGTACAGTCTCTTATACTCCTCGGTCTTGGGTTTCAGCCAATCCTGTCGTCTCCTTCACCCGAATATCGACGTGGGTCCTTTTCATTGTTCTCCTCCTGTTGCTGGGGTCTTGTCTTCGGGTGAAGAAACTTCTTAAAAGAGTTATTGAATTCCTTGGTAATGCAGTAACGGGGGATGTCTATCACAAGCTTAACCACCATCTTAGTCCCCCTAAATTCCATTTCTTATACAGTTAATACACAAGTTTCACCTCATCCTGTGACAGGATGGATCTCTCGATTACCTAACCCCCTTAAGGCATTCAAGCGCTTAAACAAAGTACCCCTTTAATTAGCAACACGTTTTAGACATTCAAGTAGTTAAACGAAGTACCCCTTAAAGTAACAAAGCGTTTTGATTAAGAAGGATTATTCCTTTGTTTCTTCTTTTTCATCGTTGTACTGACAGGAAAATCTAATCCTTCTTCTACGTTCTACACACGAGGCGACGATTTCAAGGATTTCGGATTCCACCCAAAGCGCAACGATGACGAGGACTCCTAAGTCGCTGACACGATCCGTTCCTATAGATCTCACGGGGGGGGGGGGAGGAGGCGGGGGGGCGGGGGCGGGGGGCGGGGGGGGGTTGCTCCGCGAAGAGCGGGCGGGGAGGGGCGGCGCGGCGCGGCGCGGTGCAGCGCGGCATCGGCAGACCCGCAGGTGCGCCGGCTAGTGTGTTACAGTGTATCCCACGCTCGAGCGCGGGAGCTTGTAAGGGGAACGCGATGTTCGGTCCTCCCGGCCACCGCCCCTGCGGTAATCTGAGCATTTACTTGAGCGCGGACAGTTTCTGTTACCGACTGCGTTTCTGTCTCGGTACGTCCCGGCGCAGAGATGCCTTAGCGGCCGGCGTCTGTCTCTCGCTTGGGCTTGCCTAGGGCCCGGTAGTGGGGACGGGGTGGCCCGTGTCTCTGTTTCTTGGAGCTGTCCCTGCCGGGAGCTCCTGCTCTCTGCCCGACTCTGCTCCCTCTCGGTAGTCCTAGAGGCAAGGCGGCTTTTCCTTGCCGGCCAGGGGTTCTTGCTTCCCCCTCAGCTTCCTCGAGCACCTTGGGGAGCTCCCAGGCAGGCTGAGCGCTGACCGACCCTGGCAGGTGGAGGAGTCCCTGCCCCGGCACACGGCCCCTGGACTGCAGGGACCCTGCTCGCCAGGACACCGCTGGGCACCCCTGGCTGCACACCCACGTTCACACCCTGCAGCCAGCCCCGGAACGAGGGACCTGCCTTGTCCTCTCACTCCCGTGCTGCAGAGGCAAGCCCTGCTCTGCAGCACATCCTCCTCCTTACCTAAACAAGAGAAACTGGGGGGGTGTGGGGGGGGGGGGGGGTGGTGGGGGGGTGGTGGTGTTGGAATGTATCAAAGACTGGCAATTAGAGTGACCACGGGAACTAGAGTAGGTAATTAAGAGTGACCTGTCCCTGACTGGTATTTGGAAGATGTTGGAACTGGCAAGGAACAAGGACGGCGGAACCGGAAAGGATGTCGATAGGAAAATCTGGTAGACCTTTCACCTGATGTAATCGCAAGGCAAACACAGAAGTGCTTGGCTAATTGCTTGGAAGCATATAAATATCGTGTCATCTGTTCAATAAACGATGATCCAGCTTGCACTCTACGTCTGGGTCCGTGCCTCCGTCCTCACACACGAGAACATCACTAGTGGGGTACCCTGTTTGGATGGTCACCAAGAGCAACATAATCCTCCCTTCTACCCTCAACCACGCTATCTTCATCTCTTCTCCGAAGTTTCAGACACATTTCCCCAAAACCACAACCAGAAGAACGTCTTTGCAATCTCTTCCCAGCCCGTTGCGGAGGGAGGAGGCTGGGGGAGGCGCCTCGGAGCGGGGTGGGGGGAGGAGGTGGTGGGCGCCGCGGCATCTGCAGAACCCCCGGGTGCCTCGGCTGCTGTATTTCAGCGCGTCCTGGGTTCAGCAGTCGCAGCCTATTTTCTCAGTAGCTGGTGCAGTGCCAGTGTCCGTCCGTCCCGTCCCGTCCCGTCCCGTCCCGTCCCCCGCCAGCCAGAGACGTGTTTTTCGCGGCGGGAGGGGGTGGTGGGCTGTGTGTCGGCAGACGGACACGCGAAACCAAAGAAACAACGAAATCCCCAAGCCCCCACGGAACAAAAAAGTCTGGCGAGCGCCGGGACCTGGGCCGCCGCCTCTGCCCGCCCGGTCCTGAGACAAGGGGGCGCAAAATCCCACGATGGAATACAGAAACCTTTAGAATCAGTTTCAGGTCATGTTAAGTTTGATGGCAGCAACGGAAAATCACTGAGGTGCATGACGCAGAGAGAAAAAAAATAGACTACAGCTTAGAGAACAGAATTCTCACAAGAGAAATCGTTGCAGTTGACATAGTTGTAAGTAAAAGTTTAGAAGAACAGGACACGGGGATAAGGAGTATCTGGGAACCGCAGGTGTCCAGGGTGGGCTACAGTTCAACTACCTGATAAGTAGGAGGATAGGAGGATTATTATGTCTCTCTCTGGTGCTAACGAGCCAATTAAACTGATGTGAGCATCTACTGCGCGTGCTTCAAAGGCTGAAAGAAGTGATGAAGATCGTTGGAAGAAGTAAACGATCCTCAGAGACCACCACCACCACCACAATTCTGCACGCAGGCGGGGAACCTCCTGGAAAATCATGTCACCCATACGTAGCCTCGTGAATAGGTATGTATGCCCAGTGGCTAGAAAAGGACGGCTTGCGTGGCAATTGAGAGACACACGTTACGAGGAGCCCGTATCTCCCGGCGCCGCAATCAAGAATACCTGCTTGTCAGCTTGAAAACTTTGTTGGCAAGTGTGTCCCCGGAGTGGTTTGCGTCCTGGGAGACGCAGTGGGCGTCTTGTAGGAAAGGTTTTGGATTTTAATGTGGGATCCCGTTCGTGTGTCTCTGTGTGTGAGACCGAGGATGGAAAATCAGCAGAGTGAAGAGATCTTGAGAAAGAGTCCTTCGGGTGCATTTTGGCACACTGGAAAGAAGGACCGGACTGGAATACCTTGTTGCAATTAATGTAACAGTTTGTCTGCGGGATCCCGTTCCTGCGTCTGTGTCTGTGTGCCTGAGACCGAGGATGGAAAATCAGCAGAGTGAAGAAACATTGTATACTTTGGAAGATCAGGGGAAATGGCCTAAAAATGGAGCTCTGAATTAGAATACATTGTTGCAATTAATGTAACAGTTTGTCTCTGGGATGCCGTTCCTGCGTCTGTCTGCGTCTGCGTGTGTGAGACCGAGGATGGAAAATCAGCAGAGTGAAGAGATCTTGACAAAGAGTCCTTCGGGTGCATTTTGGCGCACTGGAAAGAAGGACCGGACTAAAATACCTTGTTGCAATTAATGTAACAGTTTGTCTGCGGGATCCCGTTCCTGTGCCTGTCTGTGTCTGTGTGCCTGAGACCGATGATGGAAAATCAGCAGAGTGGAGAAACATTGTATACTTTGGAAGATCAGGGAAAATGGCCTAAAAATGGAGCTCTGAACTAGAATAAATTGTTGCAATTAATGTAACAGTTTGTCTGTGGGATCCCGTTCCTGCGTCTGTCTGCGTCTGTGTGCCTGAGACCGAGGATGGAAAATCAGCAGAGTGGAGAAATATTGTATACTTTGGAAGATCAGGGAAAATGGAACTCTGAACTAGAATACATTGTTGCAATTAATGTAACAGTTTGTCTGCGGGATCCGGTTCCTGTGTCTGTCTGTGTCTGTGTGCCTGAGGCCGATGATGGAAAATCAGCAGAGTGAAGAAACATTGTATACTTTGGAAGATCAGGGAAAATGGCCTACAAATGAAGCTCTGAACTAGAATAAATTGTTGCAATTAATGTAACAGTTTGTCTGTAGGATCCCGTTCCTGCGTCTGTCTGCGTCTGCGTGTGTGAGACCGAGGATGGAAAATCAGCAGAGTGAAGAGATCTTGACAAAGAGTCCTTCGGGTGCATTTTGGCACACTGGAAAGAAGGACCGGACTGGAATACCTTGTTGCAATTAATGTAACAGTTTGTCTGCGGGATCCCGTTCCTGTGTCTGTCTGTGTCTGTGTGCCTGAGACCGAGGATGGAAAATCAGCAGAGTGGAGAAACATTGTATACTTTGGAAGATCAGGGAAAATGGCCTAAAAATGGAACTCTGAACTAGAATACCTTGTTGCAATTAATGTAACAGTTTGTCTGCGGGATCCCGTTCCTGTGTCTGTCTGTGTCTGTGTGCCTGAGACCGATGATGGAAAATCAGCAGAGTGGAGAAATATTGTATACTTTGGAAGATCAGGGAAAATGGAACTCTGAACTAGAATACATTGTTGCAATTAATGTAACAGTTTGTCTGTGGGATCCCGTTCCTGCGTCTGTCTGCGTCTGCGTGTGTGAGACCGAGGATGGAAAATCAGCAGAGTGAAGAGATCTTGACAAAGAGTCCTTCGGGTGCATTTTGGCACACTGGAAAGAAGGACCGGACTGGAATACCTTGTTGCAATTAATGTAACAGTTTGTCTGCGGGATCCCGTTCCTGTGTCTGTCTGTGTCTGTGTGCCTGAGACCGAGGATGGAAAATCAGCAGAGTGGAGAAACATTGTATACTTTGGAAGATCAGGGAAAATGGCCTAAAAATGGAGCTCTGAACTAGAATACATTGTTGCAATTAATGTAACAGTTTGTCTGTGGGATCCTGTTCCTGTGTCTGTCTGTGTCTGTGTGCCTGAGACCGATGATGGAAAATCAGCAAAGTGAAGAAACATTGTATACTTTGGAAGATCAGGGAAAATGGCCTAAAAATGGAGCTCTGAACTAGAATAAATTGTTGCAATTAATGTAACAGTTTGTCTGTGGGATCCCGTTCCTGTGTCTGTCTGTGTCTGTGTGCCTGAGACCGAGGATGGAAAATCAGCAGAGTGGAGAAATATTGTATACTTTGGAAGATCAGGGAAAATGGAACTCTGAACTAGAATACATTGTTGCAATTAATGTAACAGTTTGTCTGTGGGATCCCGTTCCTGCGTCTGTCTGCGTCTGCGTGTGTGAGACCGAGGATGGAAAATCAGCAGAGTGAAGAGATCTTGACAAAGAGTCCTTCGGGTGCATTTTGGCACACTGGAAAGAAGGACCGGACTGGAATACCTTGTTGCAATTAATGTAACAGTTTGTCTGCGGGATCCCGTTCCTGTGTCTGTCTGTGTCTGTGTGCCTGAGACCGAGGATGGAAAATCAGCAGAGTGGAGAAACATTGTATACTTTGGAAGATCAGGGAAAATGGCCTAAAAATGGAACTCTGAACTAGAATACCTTGTTGCAATTAATGTAACAGTTTGTCTGCGGGATCCCGTTCCTGTGTCTGTCTGTGTCTGTGTGCCTGAGACCGATGATGGAAAATCAGCAGAGTGGAGAAATATTGTATACTTTGGAAGATCAGGGAAAATGGAACTCTGAACTAGAATACATTGTTGCAATTAATGTAACAGTTTGTCTGTGGGATCCCGTTCCTGCGTCTGTCTGCGTCTGCGTGTGTGAGACCGAGGATGGAAAATCAGCAGAGTGAAGAGATCTTGACAAAGAGTCCTTCGGGTGCATTTTGGCACACTGGAAAGAAGGACCGGACTGGAATACCTTGTTGCAATTAATGTAACAGTTTGTCTGCGGGATCCCGTTCCTGTGTCTGTCTGTGTCTGTGTGCCTGAGACCGAGGATGGAAAATCAGCAGAGTGGAGAAACATTGTATACTTTGGAAGATCAGGGAAAATGGAACTCTGAACTAGAATACATTGTTGCAATTAATGTAACAGTTTGTCTGTGGGATCCTGTTCCTGTGTCTGTCTGTGTCTGTGTGCCTGAGACCGATGATGGAAAATCAGCAAAGTGAAGAAACATTGTATACTTTGGAAGATCAGGGAAAATGGCCTAAAAATGGAGCTCTGAACTAGAATAAATTGTTGCAATTAATGTAACAGTTTGTCTGTGGGATCCCGTTCCTGCGTCTGTCTGCGTCTGCGTGTGTGAGACCGAGGATGGAAAATCAGCAGAGTGAAGAGATCTTGAGAAAGAGTCCTTCGGGTGCATTTTGGCCCACTGGAAAGAACCTGACTTAAAAGAAAAACTTCTGGAAGATGCTGATTCTCGGTTTACTGATGGTAGTAGCTTCATGAGAAATGGTAAAGGAAAGGCAGGATATGCCATTACCACCACTTCACAGGTAATAGAAGCTAAACCTTTACCTGCGAATATCTCTGCCCAGAAGGCAGAAATAATAGCGTTAACGAGAGCCCTGGAACTGGCTAAAGATAAAAGGAAGAATATTTGGACTGATCCTAAATACGCATTTGGTGTGGTACATGCACATGCTGATCCCTGGAAGAAAGGAGGACTTTTGAACACACAAAGGAAACAGATTAAACATGCTACAGAAATTCTACAATTACTGGAAGCTGTTCAGCTACCTGAAGAAGTAGCTATTACGTCCTGTAAAGGACATCAACTCAGATCAGGAGCTCGGGGGTGGCGGCTGCCGGGCGGCTGCGGAGTGGGGGGAGAGCGGCCGCGGCCCCGCTGCTCCGCGCTGCACGGGGCACCCGCGTGTGACGGCGGCGGCGTCCGCCGGCCGGCCCCGAGCGGAGCGGGGCCCGGGGACGGGACGGGGCGCGACAGGGGGCGGCGGTACCTCGACAGACCCAGCGGCTGCGGCTCGCCCAGTGCTGCCACCGCCGGTAACGGGAGAGCAGAGTACCTCGCGCGCACCTCGGGAGTACATCGGGAGCACCTCGCGAGTACCTCTCGCCTACTTCGCGCGTACCTCGGGCGTACCTCGGGAATACCTCGCGCGTACCTTGGGCGCACCTCGGGAGTACCTCGCGCGTACCTCTCGCCTACTTCGCGCGTACGTCGCGGGTACCTCGGGAGTACCTCGGGCGTACCTCGGGAGTACCCCGCTCCTACTTCGCGTGTACCTGGAGCGTACCTCGGGCGTACCTCGCGCATACCTCGGGAGTACCTCGGGCGTACCTCGGGCGTACCTCTCGCCTACTTACTTCGCGCGTACCTCGGGCGTACCTCGGGAGTACCTCGCCCGTACCTCTCGCGTACCTGGCGAGTACCTCGGGCGTACCTCGCGCGTACCTCTCGCGTACTCGCGTACCTCTCGCGTACTTCTCGCGTACCTCTCACGTACCTCGAGAGTACCTCGGGCGTACCTCGCGAGTACCTCGCGAGTATCTGGCGAGTAACTCGCGCCGCCGCTGGGGTGATTTTCGCCTCTTTTCAGACACAGTGGCGTTTCCGAGGTGCTGCAACGGACTTGTCAGGCGCGCCGCTTCCGGAGCCGGCGGAGTGGGTGGCCCTCTCTTTATGCCTTCATTTGCATCCTCGTAATATTACTCGTCGGTTGCTCGCCACTTGGGTGAGCCTAGATTCTGGTGTTGCGTGGCGGCGCGGGAGGAGTCGTTTCTATCCGTTTTATGGGAGCGAGTAGTGGCTCGTCTCCGCAGCAGCGCTAGCGAGCGGCGCTTCCCGAGGTGGCTCGTTCGTCCCTCCCGCGGGGTGAGGGCAAAAAAAAACCGGCGGCGGAGGCCGGCACTCGAACGCTGGAAGAAGACCGTGGCGGGACTCGATCCCCAGGTCGACTTTTCTCCCCGCCCGGTCGGTGAAGTTTGAGCGAGGGCTCCTCCGATGATGGCACGGGCGGCGAGCCCGTCGGTACGTCCCGGCGCAGAGATGCCTTAGCAGCGTTCTGGCTCTTGCTTGCAATTGCCTATGGGCCCGGTGGTTGTGACGAGGTGGCGGCACCTCTTCCCCTTCCCCCCCCCCACTTCTTTTCCCTTCTGTCTCTTCGCTCTCCTTTTCGCCCTTTTCTCGTTCTTTTGCCGGCGTTAAAGCTGGAGCCCGCGGAGCGGGAAAGCAAAACCACGATGGCTGGGGATTAAGAGTGGCTCGCGGGAGCTCTCGTCGTCCTTTTGAGCACCCGGCCCCGAGTAGGGTCCCCACGGATTGGGCTCGGGCTGCCCTGCTGTCTCCGGACCAGCGTTCTGGCCTACCGTGGGAGGCCTTTTACGGGCATCTTGTCTCGCCTTTCCTGTCTTCCCCCGACCGATCGATGAGGCCTTTCGGGTCGCGTCGGAGAGGGCCCCCGGCGGGCCGGTCTCGTCTGCGCTCCCCGTCCTCGTGCGGGCCGCGGGCGGTGTCCGGTGTTCAGGCTGGGCGGTCTCCTTTCCAGCTCGCTTCCCGTGGCGTGCGAGGTGTCGTCCTCCGCCTTCCTCCCCCCCACCCCGAGCGAGAAGGAGCCGCGACCGTGTCGGCGGCGGGGTGCGTGCCTCGCCGTGTCGGTCGCGTCCTTGGTGCTCTCTGCTCGACGCGGGGGGAGGTTCCACGGACTTGTTACCGAACCGGGCTGTGTGACGGCCGCGTGGCCCCGCGAGCCCTCAGGTGTCCTAAAGCACGCGAGGCGCCGGTGCTGGCCTCGGTCCGTGTGCCCGCGGGTGCCGGCCGCGAGCAGCGCTCGGGCGGTGGGGCGGCCTGAGCCGAGAGAAGGTGGGGGGAAGCGAAAAGAACCACCGTGGGCGGCAGGGGGGCGTCCCCCTCCGCTGCGGCCTCTGGCCGCGCCGGCTTCCTTCCGTGTGCCGCCTTCCCGCCTGCTGCCGAGCGAGCCGCCCCGGAGAGGGGCCTCGGTCGCCGGGTCGCACCCGCCTCGGCGGGTCGCTGCCTCCTCTAGCACGTCCGGTGCTCGCCGTGGCCGGGGGGAGAAGACGCCGGGGGCGCGTGTCCCCTCTCCCACCCCGCCCCTCCCTCCCTCCCTCCCTCCCGCCACCGCCGCCGCGCTCAGCACGCTCGACGGAGCGAGCGAGCGAGCGAGCGAACCGAAAGAAAAGCTACGTCTGCGAGAGGTCGCAGGCGGGGGGGCCGACCTCGGGGGCCAGGTCGGTCCCTGGCGGGCGCTGGCGAGCGTGGGAGGGAGGCCGGGCGCGTGTCCCCGTCTCGCGGGAGACGGGAAAGCGCGGTTGCCACGCCGCGAGAGAAGGGAAACCCGAAAGGAAAGCTGCGCAGCGGGTCCCGGCTCCTTGCCCGCGGCGGCGCGGGAAGGGCCGGCCGCCGGGGTCGGTGGCGCGCCGGCGCCGCCGGCCCCGCCTCAGGCGCGCTCCCGCTTGGCCGCCGTTGGCCAGTCGCCGTTCGCCGGTGGGCGCCTGCGCGC
>NW_026893531.1:5000-7500 GCF_033815535.1 Pezoporus flaviventris | reverse complement strand
GGGGCTTCCGCGGGGCCTGGGGGCCGGTCCTCGCGCGCGACCGCTCCCCCCCCCCGCCCGCCCGCCGCTATCGCGGCCGGCGCCGGTCCGCCGCCGGTCCGCCTTCCCGAGCCGAGCCGAGCCGGGTTGGCGGTCCGAGCCCCGTGTCTCCTCCCGGGCGCAGCGCCGGGCTACTGAGGGAAACCCCGGGTCCCGGTCGAAGGAGGACGGAGGTGGTGGCGGCGGACGTCGGGCGCGCCCCTGCGGGCGGACGCTCCCCCGCCGGCGGCAGCCGGGGGAGGCACCCCCGCGGGGCCCTTCGGGTCGTTTCCCTCACCCCAGGGCCAGGTACCTAGCGCCCGCGCTCGCGCGGCCGTCCGTCCGTCCCCGCCGCCGGGCGGGGGCCGGAGGCCGCGGAGCCGGGCGGGGGTTTAAAGACTCGGGCGGCTCGGCGTCGACCCGGTAGGGCCGGGTTGCGGGTGCGTGGCGGCGGCGCCGCCTTCAGGGGTGGGAGTCGCTCCCGCGGAGCCCCTGAGGGAGGGGGCCGGCGCCCGCGCTCGCTCCCGCCGCCGGGCAGCCGCGCCGGGGAGGGGGTCCCGCTGCCCCCCCTCTCTCCGCGGTCCGGTCTCGGCGGAAGAGAGCCGCGGCGCTGTCGGCCGCGCGCTCGACCCGCCCGCCTCGAGCGGACGACCCCCCGGCGGGAGCGCGGGCTCACCGTCGGGGGTCGGGGATCGGCGAGTTCCCCGCGCCGGCGGGGTCTCGCCCGGGCGACCGTCGGGTCGCCGCCGCGCCTCAGTCCGACCCCCTGGCGCGGCGCGGCGCCGCGCTCGCGCTCCGGCGCGCTCCGTTCCTCGGCGCCGGCCGGCCGAAGCCTTCGGCGGTCCCCCCGCCGCCGGCTGCCGGCGACGTCGGCACCCCGGCCCGCCGCCCCCGGCGGCGGCGGTACCACCGCCGCTCCGCGCGCCGGTCGTCCCGGAGGGTGCCCGCCACCGGTCGCGACGGCCGTCCCGGGCCGGGCCTCCCCCGTCGCTGTCCCTTGCCTGCCCTCCCCGGCCGAGCCGGGCAAGGAAGGGGGGCGGGCAGCCGGCGGGGGGGGGGGGGAGGGCGGCTGACTGTCGGTCTCCGCGTGGAAACGGGGAGAGCGAGCGCTGCCCCCACCCCCCCCCCCTCAGCCCGGCTCAGAGCCGCCTGCCTTTCGTGCCCGGCCCGTGTGCTCGCGGCGAGGTGAGCGGAGGGGTGACAGGCGGCGGCGGTTCCGGGAGGGCGGCCGGCCCGTCCCGGTGGACGGGTGCCGTCGGGCGGCCCCGCGGGCGGCGGAGGCGCCGCGCCAGCCGCGGGGGTGTGGGGCTCCGGTGGTCGCCGCTTCTCCGGCGCGGCGGTGGAGCCGCGGAGGTGCCGGCGGGGCGAGCGCCGAGGCTTCGGGGGTGGCGCGCGCCGGTTTGGCGTCAGGCGGCGGAGGAGCGCGCGCGCGCGCGGGTCCGGTGGGGCGCGCCCCCGCTGCCGCTCCCGCCGAGCGAGCGAGCGGCAGCACCATCCGTGTCTCGAGGCGACGGGGCGGGCGGGCGGCGCGGGCGGCCGCGCCGCCGCCTCCGTGAGAAGACCGTACCGAGCCCGGGCGCCTGGGCCGCCTCCGAAGCGAGCAAGGTGCGTTTCCCAGGTCGGTCGGGAGCGCGGGCTCCCCGGCCTTGCCGTTCGGAGTAGATTTTGGGTTTTTTCCCCCCCCCAACCTCCCGTTCAACCCCTTTTCTCCGTGTGTGCTCGTACGGTCAGCCGAGGCGAGGCTCCCGTCGGGCGGGTCCGTTCGCCCGGCGTCGGGCGGGCGCGCGCCCGGCGGGGCCGTCCTCAAGAGATAAAAGGGGCCGCTTTCGGCGAGCGGTCCCGGCCCTCCCGCGCTCGCGGGACGGTGCCGAAAGGCAGACGACTCTTAGCGGTGGATCACTCGGCTCGTGCGTCGATGAAGAACGCAGCTAGCTGCGAGAATTAATGTGAATTGCAGGACACATTGATCATCGACACTTCGAACGCACTTGCGGCCCCGGGTTCCTCCCGGGGCTACGCCTGTCTGAGCGTCGCTTGACGATCAATCGCCGGCTGCGCTGCCGCGGCGCAGCGCGGCGCGGCGCGGCTGGGGCGCCTCGCAGGCCCGCCCGCGCGCGTGGCCTTCGTCCCCCTAAATGGAGACTCGGGGAGCGCTCCGAAGCTCCCCGCTCCCGGAGCGCCCGCTTCGGCGGAGCTCGTCCCGTCGTGGGCGCCGCGGGGGGGTTCGGCCGGCCGGTCGGGCCCGTCGCGGCGGTGGGTAGAGAGGCGGTTAAGGTGCGGAGGCGCGTGCCTCGCCCCCGGTTTCCCGCTTCCCGCGCCGGGCGGCTGTCTGCGGGTGGGTACCGCGGCGGTACCGCGCCGTGCTGCCGCGCGCGCGCGCCGCGAAGCGGGGGGGGGGGTGCCGGGGACGTCGTTCCCGCCGCCACCCTCTCGGCGCCTCTCTTTCCCCGAGCGGGTCTCCCGGCCGTCCCGCGGCGGGCCG
>NW_026893530.1:0-2500 GCF_033815535.1 Pezoporus flaviventris | reverse complement strand
CCGCTCCCACAATCGAAGAGCCAGGAGGGAAAGCTGGTGAAAGCTTAGGGTTAGGGTTAGGGTTAGGGTTAGGGTTAGGGGTTAGGGTTAGGGGTTAGGGTTAGGGTTAGGGTTAGGGTTAGGGTTAGGGGTATAGGTTAGGCTTAGGTTATGGTTAGGTTTAGGGTTAGGGTTAGGGTTAGGGGTAGGGTTAGGGTTAGGGGTTAGGGTTAGGGGTTAGGTTTAGGGTTGGTTAGGGTTAGGGGAGGGTTAGGGGTAGGGTTAGGGTTGGGTTAGGGTAAGGGTTAGGTTAGGGTTGCCGTCTGCTCCCACAGTCCGAAGAGCCAGGAGGGAAAGCATGTGCGGGGCATCTTCAGAACACAGTCAGCTTTGCAATGCTGTCACCATTATTGCTGTCACTCCTCGGTTTCATACCTAAAAGTACATTTGAATGCAACCTCTCCAAAGCTGCTTCTCAGCTGCCCAGAAGCTCAGCGATTAGTGCACGACGTCTGGCCTCTGCTCCCAGCGCCGAAGAGCCAGGAGGGAAAGCATGTGCTGGCATCTTCAGCACACAGTCAGCTTTGCAACGGTGTCACCATCATTGCTGTCGCTCCTCGCTTTCATACCGAAAGGGTCCATTTGAAGCGCCCTCTTCGGAGCTTGCTCTCGGCTGCCCAGCAGCACAGTGAGTAGAGCACGAACGGTTGCCGTCTGCTCCCACAGTCGAAGAGCCAGGAGGGAAAGCATGTGCTGGGCATCTTCAGCACACAGTCAGCCTTTGCAACGGTGTCACCATTCATTGCTGTCGCTCCTCAGTGTCATACCTAAAAGGTCCATTTGAATGCACCCTCTTCAGAGCTCTGCTCTCGGCTGCCCAGCAGCACAGTGAGTAGAGCTACGAACGGTTGCCGTCTGCTCCCACAGTCGAAGAGCCAGGAGGGAAAGCATGTGCTGGGCATCTCAGCACACGTCAGCTTGCACGGTGTCACCTTCATTGCTGTCGCTCCTCGCTTTCATACCTAAAGGTCCATTTGAATGCACCCTCTTCGGAGCTTGCTCTCAGCTGCCCAGCAGCACAGTGAGTAGAGCACGAACGGTTGCCGTCTGCTCCCACAGTCGAAGAGCCAGGAGGGAAAGCATGTGCTGGGCATCTTCAGCACACAGTCAGCTTAGCAACGGTGTCACCAATCATGCTGTCGCTCCTCGCTTTCATACCTAAAAGTCCCCTCGAATGCAACCTCTACGGAGCTTGCTCTGAGCTGCAAGTAGCACAGCGATTTAGAGCACGAACGTTGGCCTCTGCTCCCAGAGCCGAAGAGCAGGAGGGAAAGGCATGTGCTGGGCATCTGTCAGCACACAGTCAGCTTTGCAACGGTGTCACCATCATTGCTGTCGCTCCTCGCTTTCATACTTAAAAGTCCATTTGAATGCAACCTCTCCGAAGCTTGTTCTCGGCTGCCCAAGGGGGCAGAACGATTAGTGCACGAACGTCTGGGCTTCTGCTCCCAGACTCCAAGAGCCAGGAGGAAAGCATGTGCTGGGCATCTTCAGCACACAGTCAGCTTTGCAACGGTGTCACCATCATCTGCTGTCGCTCCTCGCTTTCATACCTAAAGGTCCATTTGAATGCACCCTCTTCGGAGCTGCTCTCGGCTGCCCAGCTGCACAGTGAGTAGAGACCGAACATTTGCCGTCTGCTCCCACAATCGAAGAGCAGGAGGAAAGCTGGTGAAAGCTTAGGGTTAGGGTTAGGGTTAGGGTTAGGGTTAGGGTTAGGGGTTAGGGTTAGGGGTTAGGGTTAGGGTTAGGGTTAGGGTTAGGGTTAGGGGTTAGGGTTAGGCTTAGGGTTATGGTTAGGTTTAGGGTGGGTTAGGGTTAGGGGTAGGGTTAGGGTTAGGGTTAGGTAGGTTAGGTTTAGGGTTAGGGTTAGGGTTTAGGGTAGGGTTGGGATAGGGTTAGGGTTAGGGGTGAGGTTAGGGTTAGGGTTAGGGTTGCCGTCTGCTCCCACAGTCGAAGAGCCAGGAGGAAAGCATGTGCGGGGCATCTTCAGCACACAGTCAGCTTTGCAATGCTTCACCATTATTGCTGTCACTCCTCGGTTTCATACCTAAAAGTACATTTTGAATGCAACCTCCTCCAAAGCTGCTTCTCAGCTGCCAGAGCTCAGCGATTAGTGCACGAACGTCTGGCCTCTGCTCCCAGCGCCGAAGAGCCAGGAGGGAAAGCATGTGCTGGGCATCTTCAGCACACAGTCAGCTTTGCAACGGTGTCACCAGCATTGCTGTCGCTCCTCGCTTTTCATACCGAAAGGTCCATTTGAAAGCGCCCTCTTCGGGGCTTGCTCTCGGCTGCCCAGCAGCACAGTGAGTAGAGCACGAACGGTTGCCGTCTGCTCCCACAGTCGAAGAGCCAGGAGGGAAAGCATGTGCTGGGCATCTTCAGCACACAGTCAGCTTTGCAACGGTGTCCCACTCATGCTGTCGCTCCTCAGGTGTCATACCCTACAGGCTCCATTTAC
>NW_026893529.1:0-15523 GCF_033815535.1 Pezoporus flaviventris | reverse complement strand
CACAATTTCATAGGACAGGGATGGTTCCAGCACACAAATGAATTGCAGAGTACATGAAGAAGATATTAAAATCAGAAAACAATATCAGAACAATCCTTTATTCACATAATAATAAAGGATTGAATTTGTCTCTTGAAGACTGTCAGAGTAGAAAGTTACTTGCTTATCTCTAAAAACTCATCCATTCTAAAAAAAAAAAAAAATGTAATGATTCATGTTTGCCTCACACTTATTTTCCTTTTTGTATTTTTCTAGAGGAACAAACAAACAAACAAAAAAACCAAACAGCCACCCTCCCCCCCAAAAAAAAACAAACAAAAAATAAAAGTAAAAAAGAAAAAAATCAACCAAAAACCCAACTCAACAAAAAACAGACCTGAACTTAATAAATGGGTTTTGTTTTCTTGTGTTTCCATGTTTCGGTATCCAGTGAAATATACAAAAAACGACTTAACACGGTGCTGGGTCTGAATTCAGTCATGTAAACACTTCTGTAAAGCACCAGATAAAATATGGACAAGGATTCATCTGTCCCAGGACCCTTCCTTCAACAAACGTGTATACGGAGCCGGCATGCCTAGAGTGATCCTTTCTTCTGGCATGCTCTTACAGCAGTAGGGGTCTGAGCGACTTCCTGAGATGAAGGCTCCAGGCTTCTGTGTTCGATAGAGAAGATGGGTCTGTTCTCAGTCCTTTTAAGACCCTAATTACACCTTTGCCTTCTTCAGCATCTTGTGGCAATGAGTTCCACCATTTAATTACAGGCGTGCTATGACAAAGTACTTCCTTTATTTATTTCAAGACTGCTGCATGAAACTTGTGTTGAGTGCTCTCTAGCTTTTGCATTGTGAGAAATAGTGAACAGTTTACCACACATCTGTGATAAAGGGCAAATTATCACCCTTCAAACAACTTGAGCTAGCTGGTTTCTCATCAGGATCCTTTAGAACAGAAGACACTGAAAAAATAAATATAGATAAGGAAACTGTATTCATGTGAAAATTACAGTATCCTGAAAGGGGAGGGGAAAGAAATTACAGCAGTTACTTGTTCTAAGTCTGGGGTCCTTTTTTTTTTTTTTTGTTTATATTAATTAAGGAAACATTGCTTTTACTCATTTGCACAAGCAGATTTTAAATTATCTAGCTGTGGGAATGTTCTAAGATATATGCATGTTTAAATGGCATTCTGTTAATGTAAGGGTAGAATGATTCTTGAAAGTACAAAGTCCGTATACATGATTACAGATTCCTTTTGCAATCTGTGTACTGCTTTATTCACTCCCTGGTATTTAAGGGCACTTACTGAGGAATGTGTTATTACAGTGAGTGACATACCATATGGCAAGCAGGATCAGCTGCAGCTTTGCACACTGTTGTCATTTTTCCCCTTGTGCTACAGTGTTACATGACGTAATGTTTTTCTTGACTGTTCAAAATTCTAACATCTAATCTTGCCATATTATAAAATGTCATTTTAGGGGGTTGCAATGGAACCTGCTCACCGTAAGTCTACACTTGTTTCACAGATGTCTATCACACTGTCATCCCACAGGTGCTCTCAAACTTTATAATTTTCCTGTGCTTCAGCTTCTAATATAAGAAAAATGTATTATGTAAGATGAGGAAACAGCAGCCAAAAAGTAAATGCTGCTAAATGTCACTTTACAATACAACATGGGCATGCAAATGCAAGTAATGTTATAGGATGATAATATTTGCACTCTCAGTAAAACATGATGTGCAAATGATAGCGTAAGGGACAGGTCCTAAAAGGTAAAGGCTCTCTCCAGGGTGAAAGTAAAAAAATCTAAATATGTGTGAGGGTCCTTAATATGGGAGAATTTTTTTTTTTCTGTGCTTTGGCTCAATTGTCATCAATGAAAAATTTCTAAAACTGAATTTATCTGCAAGCTATTTTCTGTGGAGTAACAGCTAGTTTAATTGTAGTCCCAGTCCTCAGTTCTCAGAGTGTTAGAAAATGAGCAATTTAGAATTTATAGACAAAAAGAAAAAAAAAAAAGGAAGAAAAGAAGCTAAATAATGACATAAGTTAAGTGTAATCACACATTTAAGGAAAAAAGCAGGTTCATATGACTCTTCCTGGGAAGTTCATATAGCTGTGAAGGATTTCTCACTTCTGTTCTCTTCACTTCACTTTGCCTCACCTTTCCTGTTTCCTCTTTCCTCTTTGCTTTTTTCACCTCAACATGCCATGCTATAGGACAAAAACAAAGTAAACGTGATCCTAAAGAAAACAAAGTCTTAGAAAGTGATAACAGCAGGCTGTTGAAAATACAAATATACAATGATCATAGAATCATAGAATGTTTAGGGTTGGAAAGGATCTTAAGATCATCTAGTTCCAACCCTCCTGCCATGGGCAGGTTCGCCTCACCCTAGGCCATGTTGCCCAACACTCAGAAAACTTCAGAAAAATCATATCTTTGTTCTGTTACAACGTTTTCAAAGTGGATTTATTCCTTTACTAGATGGTGATTAATAAACAGATCTCATAATGTTGCAATCTCTAGTGAAAATAAAATAAGTTATAAATCTAAGAATTTTCTATTAGTGACCAGTTTCTTTAATCTCTATTTGCTCTTCATCTAGCTTTTAAGAAATAAGCAAATAGCTCACTTGTAGGTGTCTGCTTAATACACAAGTAAATGTAAATTAAAAGAAACATACCCATTTACTATATTTTTTAGCCTATGTGGCTCAGATGACTAGCTTTCTACTACAATAAATTCAGAAGGTGGGTTATTTGCAGGGATTATAACTGAACGTAAGTACCCATCTTCATGTAGCAGTAGAAATCAAATTGTCCTATACAAACTTTGGCTGCAGAGAAAATCTATGTCATGCAACATTTAATTACTAAGAAATATAAAATCACAGCAGTTGATGTCTTAATATACAGTCATTCTCAATGTCAGTTTGAACCTGTGTTTTACAGGAAAATTCACACAAGAACATCTAGGTTATATTAAGCCTTTCCAGTAATGCCAAATGCTTTTGAAAAGTTACTTGCCTCTAAATTTGAAATAAAAACTTGATTGTGTTAGGTAATATACAGAATTTGATACACAACATGTCATATCCAGATACGGTCATTTAACAACAATTATTCATGAAAAATTACACTTCTCTCTGTACCAGAAAATTTAGCAATTTAGAATGGAAAGTTTAATTAAGATTAACTTCCAACCCCAATTAAGACAGACACAATAAATGATAATACCTAAACACAGACATAAATGTTGCCAATACTAAAAATGTAGAGTTGTCTTTTCTGATGAGCAGTGGGAAGAAAGTAAATCAGGTGAAAGGGTAAAAGCAAAAAATAAATCAGTAAATATGAAGAGCTGATACAAAACAGAACGGAAAAGACAAATTAATTTAGACAATGTAGTGGTGGATGTGGGAAAGGCTTCATTATATAAAAATTATTGCTGATCATTAAGAAAACTAGCTATATTAAGTAGTTCAACACTTAGCTGCAGTGTATGACAAGCAGTCATATTGAATCATCTATGGAGTCATAGAGTTTTCTTTAGCAAATCATGTGGGTATAAATTCATGTGTGCTGGAACCAGGTGAAGGAAAGGAAAAGCTTCTGTTCATATTTTTCAACTACAGGCAATCATCAGTAACTTGAGGCTTTTAAAGGAAAAATTGCTGAAACATACAAGAAGAAAGTCAAGTATTTACTACTTCTGTGAAAAAACAAAAAAAAAGCCCAAACTAAAAAAAAAAACAAATGACAGACAGTTTGGGTTTTTTTTTCAGACTTATTTCAAAAGTAGCTAAACTTAAAAGCCGTTTTAAATTAAGAATTCTTTATAAAAACAGGACGAAGGTTTTTATCATATAAAATTCCTTTTTCATGACAACTTTAATAATAAATGGGAAAGATATTTAAACAAGCTGAAAGAGTAATAATTTAAAAGATATTTTTTATACTTTATCTCACAGATGAAAATAATTGAAACACGGTTTTTTAAAGAGTACTTGATGTTATGTGTGTAGATTCTGTTTAGTGATAGTATTTGTCATTCACAATGTTTATGTGTAAGACCTCAAACTAGCTCTCACGTTCAACTCATGATTGATCTTGCCATTATCTCCAGTTGTAGAAAGCCCAGTAATTTAATCTCAAGCATTTGCTGCTAGTTAGCCTAGCAAATTTGGTCTGCCTCTGAAAAGATCAAGCTAGTACAATTTTACCTTTCTAAAAAGAGCTACTTATCTACTGTGAAAAGATTTAGGAACCTGTTACTCCATCTGTAACAGTATATAGATTCTATGCAAAGAAATCTAACAAATCTGAGGAAACTGGCTGTTTGCTCAAACAGTTGACAGAGTGAAACATTAAAATAGCTCATAGAAGCTCCACAGTTTCATATTCTCTTTGGTCATACATAGTCTCAACACAGAATCATAGAATAGTTAGGGTTGGAAAGGACCTTCAGATCATCAAGTTCCAATCCCCCTGCCATGGGCAGGGACACCTCACACTAAACCATCTCACCCAAGGCTCTGTCCAACCTGGTCTTGAACACTGCCAGGGATGGAGCATTCACAACCTCCCTGGGCAACCTATTCCAGTGCCTCACCACCCTTACAGTAAAGAACTTCCTCCTTATATCCAATCTAAACTTCCCCTGTTTAAGTTTTAACCCATTACCCCTTGTCCTATCACTACAGTCCCTAATGAACAGTTCCTCCCCAGCATTCCTTTAGGCCCCCTTCAGATACTGGAAGGCTGCTATGAGGTCACCATGCAGCCTTCTCTTCTCCAGGCTGAACAGCCCCAACTTTCTCAGCCTGTCTTCATACAGGAGGTGCTCCAGTCCCCTGATCATCCTTGTGGCCCTCCTCTGGACTTGTTCCAACAGTTCCATGTCCTTTTTTATGTTGAGGACACCAGAACTGCACACAATACTCCAAGTGAGGTCTCAGGAGAGGAGAGTAGAGGGGCAGGATCACCTCCTTTGACCTGCTGGTCACACTCCTTTTGATGCAGCCCAGGATACAGTTGGCTTTCTGGGCTGTGAGCGCCCACTGCCGGCTCATGTTCATTTTCTCATCAACCAACACCCCCAAGTCCTTCTCTGCAGGGCTGCTCTGAATCTCTTCTTTGCCCAACCTGTAGCTGTGCCTGGGATTGCTCCCACCCAGGTGTACGACATTGCACTTGTCATGGTTAAACTTCATCAGTCCACCTCCCAGGTTTGTCAAGGTCCCTCTGGATGGCATTCCTTCCCTCCAGCGTATCAGCCAAACCACATAGCTTGGTGTCATCGGCAAACTTGCTGAGGGCGCACTCAATCCCACTGTCCATGTCAGCAATGAGGATGTTGAACAAGACTGGTCCCAACACCGATCCCTGAGGGACACCACTCGTTACTGGTCTCCAGCCGGACATTGAGCCATTGACCATAACTCTTTGTGTGTGGCCATCCAGCCAGTTCTTTATCCACAGTGGTCCATCCATCAGACGTGTTCTAGACAAATGCATAACTCCTCTGTCTCAGGGCCTGAGTTGGAAAAATGAACAAATAAACATTGTCTATAGCAGTCTTCATCTCAGCAATTTTGCATAATTCAGAAATAATTTAAAAATTATATGCCAGAAAACCTGAAGATTAAATAATTTACAAGTTTAGAAGCTAGAACAGAAGAAAATAGAACAAAATTTTTTAATACAGATTCTTACCAAATTCTCTAATAGGGATTATTTAATACACTTTCCGAAAAGATGCATTCTTCATTTTTTCCAAATAATGTAGAGTACAGAATATCTTAGGCCAGAATATGGTTCTGTGTCCAAGTGTCTAAGACATTTAGCTGTGGGTTGAGAAGTCCCACAGTTCCAGACACAGTGTATCTCATATTCAGTACTAATTGAAGAATAACTGCAGAACACTCTATACACACATCAATTTAACCAGGCTGGTACGAGGGTATACTGTAATATTCTCTCTTCTTGACTGAGACTGTAAAAGGATTTTGTATTAAAAACTTCTTGCTTCTGGATCAAAACTACAATCACAAGCAAATTCGGCCTTGGCCTCAGTGTCCAGTGCTGGACAGCCGAGTATGCTGATCTCCAGCTAAAATGACCCGGAGAAGCAGCTTTGCAGGGATTTCAAGAATTGTGAATATTAACTAAGGCACCTATATATCACTGGGTGCATTTAAATCCCTTCCCTATTTTTGCTATCTAGCTTCTTCCTGCTCTCCCCAAGCAAACCATTGCTTCCAACTGGTAATATGTGAAAGAAAAGATCTGGGCCAGAACTCAATGAGGAAAACTAATAGAAAAAATGCACAGCAAAATCAACAGAATGTCAGCCAGCTTTAATTACTTATCTTTGTATTGTAATTTAGTCTGATGTGCAAAAAGTAACTGTAAAAACATCACTTCTTTTTATATCTGAATACTGACATAAAAATATTATTAAAGAATCTTTTAGTAACTTTCTATTATGTCTCATAATTGACATAATGGTTACTCTACAAGTCATCTACTGTTCTAGCACACATTAAGTAAACATTAGCAAAGCAAGAGAAATTTCAATGAATGAACTGTGTTATATGCTGGTTATTATTTTTTATTTTCCTGCAGTGTATTTTTCAGCCCAATAACAGCCTTGAATGTATTTCAAATTTTCACTGGCCCTGAAAGATGTCACAAGAATTTTCCAGTCCAGTGAAAATCTCACACAACTCTATTCACCATACTTATGCAGACTTGCCCTCCATTTTGGTGACCCATTGCTGCACAAGAAAAACTCCATACACCTTTTAAAGAAAATCCCACTGCTGACCTTAACCATGTTTCTTCAATGCACCACTTTCTGCACATGCATTTCATGGTTGGAAAGGACCTTAAGAACATCTAGTTCCAACCCCCCTGCTGTGGGCAGGGACACCTTACGCTAAATCATATCACCCAAGGCCTCCTCCAACCTGGCCTTGAACATTGCCAGGGATGGAGCATTCACAACCTCCCTGGGCAGCCTATTCCAGTGCCTCACCACCTTAACAGGAAAGAATTTTCTCCTTATATCCAACCTAAACTTCCCCTGTTTAAGTTCTAACTCGTTACCCCTTGTCCTGTCACTACAGTCTCTAATGAAGAGTCCCTCTCCAGCATTCCTATAGGTCCGCTTCGGATGATTCTATGATTCTATGATTCATCTACCACAGGCAACTCTTCCCTTGTGGAGCTTCTTTCTCAGCATACAGTCTTCTCCAACTTACCCTCGCAGGAACTTCTGTCTGCATTGTCATTTCTCCATAGTCTGAGTATACATCAGTGTTGCCAAAATGCTTTGGACGCATTGATTACTTCCATGTCTGGCATTAGCTCCATCTCACCCCTGCTGGTACTCCTTCTGTGTTCTGTGTAGATTATCCTGTAATGATTATTTATTCCCTTCCTCCTTCCCATTTTTCCACTACCAGATAACGATAAGTGCCTATTAGCTGTGCTGAAATTACCTTTAGATAAAGAAGAGGTGTATTTTTTACTAAATAAGATTCAGTCAGAGCAGAGACATAAGCATGAGTAAAACTTTGTCCACTGAAATGAAATCAGATTCATGGGATTATTTACATGTGCAAATCATATTCATTGCTACTTAATAATGCTTGATCATGTTGCAGCCAAAAGCCATTAACCATACCAGTGTGAACTCTGCTACTAAAATAATATACTTATTTTGGGGGATTGTTGTAGCCTCTCCAGATTCCACTTCCAGCTAAGAAATTCTGCTGTATGATGTTTTGCATACAGAAATATTTCAGAAACTTAACATTAGCAGCTTCCTATTCATAGAATAGAAACATAGAATAGTTAGGGCTCGAAAGGACCTTAAGATCATCTAGTTCCAACCCTCCTGCCATGGGCAGGGACACCTCACACTAAACCATATCACACAAGGCTCTGTCCAGCCTGGCCTTAAACACTGCTAGGGATGGAGCATTCACAACTTCCCTGGGCAACCCATTCCAGTGCCTCACCACCCTTGCAGAACTTCTTCCTTATATCCAGTCTAAACTTCCCCTGCTGAAGTTTTAACCCATTACCCCTTGTCCTATCACTACAGTCCCTAATGAAGAGTCCCTCCCCAGCATCCCTATAGGCCCCCTTCAGATACTGGAAGGCTGCCCTGAGGTCTCCACACAGCCTTCGCTTCTCCAGGCTGAACAGCCCCAACTTTCTCAGCCTACATTCATACAGGAGGTGCTCCAGTCCCCTGATCATCCTCGTGGCCCTTCTCTGGACTTGTTCCAACAGTTCCATGTCCTTTTTATGTTGAGGACACCACAACTGTACACACCATACTCCAAGTGAAGTCTCAGGAGAGCAGAGTAGAGGGGCAGGATCACCTCCTTTGACCTGCTGGTCACACTCCTTTTGATGCAGCCCAGGATACGGTTGGCTTTCTGAGCTGCAAGCGCACGCTGCCTGCTCATGTTCATTTTCTCATCAACCAACACCCCCAAGTCTTTCTCTGCAGGGCTGCTCTGAATCTCTTCTCTGCCCAACCTATTCTTTATTTCTCTCATCTCCCTTGAGAAAAAAAGTGTGCAGAGAAGAGCATTGTTGAAGAAGTAGTTTCTAATATCTTTCCAGTGTGTTTTACACTAAGGAGAGTCAGGTTGGTGAAATAATAACTGCTCTTCAATCTCTGAAGACAGAGAGTAAATGGAAGAGAATTTCTAAAAAAATTACAGTCTTTGAAATGACACATAGAAAGATTATTGAAATTAGAACACTGGAAATGTGATTCTATGCCCTTTGACTTGAAGGAGTCAACAGAAGTCTGAAACCAAAGCTAAACCCCCAGTCCAGGCACATGGTTAACTGCATAACAAGATGTTTAGGAACACTGTAGAAAAGACATTAAGGGGAAAAAAAAAAAAAATAAAATAGTTGATTTAGCTTTTAACTTCGATGACAACATTTAAAGAAAGAATGTTCTTTAAGTAAAGAACAAAACTCAAGTTTGATTAGAACTCATGAAAAATTTCTCCAGAAATTTTCATCGTACATATCCCCCAGATTATTTTAGACAAAAATGTGAAGTTTCCTTGTGGTGGGTTGACCTGTGCTGGCTTCCAGGTGCTCACCATGGGGAGAAAATCAACCTGTGGATCAAGATAAAAACAAGGAGGTCCTTCACCAGTTACCATCACAGACAAAATAGACCTCACCTATGGAAGACTAATTTAATTTATTGCTGCTTAAAAATAGAGTTGGGTAGTCAGAAACAAAACCAAAACTAAACTCCCTCTCTCCAATCTCTTTTTCCCCAGGTCAACATCACTGATTCCTTCCTGCCTCCTCTACCTTCTCACTTGCTGAACAGTGCAGGAGGATGGACAATGGGGGAGTTGTGGAGTTGTGGTCAGTCCATAACAGCTCCTCTCTGCCGCTCCTTCCGCCTCACACTTTGCCCTTGCTCCAGCACAGGCTCTCTGCAGTTCCTCCAAAGCACATCCCCCTCCTCCAGCGTGAGGTCCTCCACGGACTGCAGGTGGATATTTGCTCCACTGTAGTCCTCCATAGGCTGCAGGTGCATAAATGCCTCACCATGGTCTGCACCACAGGCTGCAGGGGAAGCTCTGCTCCTGTGACTGGAGCAGCTCCTTCCTTCCTTCCTTCCTTCCTTCCTTCCTCCCTCCCTCCCTCCCTCCCTCCCTCCCTCCCTTCCTTCCTTCCTTCCTTCCTTCCTTCCTTCCTTCCTTCCTTCCCTCCTCCCTTCCTCCCTTCCTCCCTTCCTCCCTTCCTCCCTTCCTCCCTTCCTCCCTCCCTTCCTCCCCCCCTCCCTCCCTCCCTTCCTCCCTTCCTTCCTTCCTTCCTCCCTTCCTTCCTTCCTCCCTCCCTCCCTCCCTCCCTCCCTCCCTTCCTTCCTTCCTTCCTTCCTTCCTTCCTTCCTTCCTTCCTTCCTTCCTTCCTTCCCTCTTCACTGACCTGGGTGTCTGCAGAGATCTTTCTCTTGCATATTCTCACTCTTCTCTCATGGAGATGATGCCTTTTATGCTTTTCTAAGTGCACTTTCCCAGAGGTGCCACCCCTTGTCTGCAGGCCTCAGCTGTGCCTTGTGGTGGTTTGGTTGGAGCGAGCTGGAATCAGTTGTGTCTGGCATAGGCCAGCCCCGGCCACTTCTCACAGAGATCACCCTGCAGCTCCCTCTGTCAACACCTTGCCAGAGACACCCAATATATTAATTCATATAAAAAACAAATTTTGTTGTAATATTGATTAGTTATAAAACAAAGCAAATAAGTCTTGAGACAAGCTTTCTCATGTTATATGCTGTGATCGTGAAATCTAAGCTGTTTAATTAAATAAACATTTTGTGCAAATTCCATTGTTTTGGGTGAACTCCCATTCCCCCATGAAATACTTTTCTTATTTAAAAACATCAACCAGCCAATTATTAATAATGTTTTAAGCCAACCTCAGCAGGCTAAGTAAGCTTCTTTAATAACAGAAAAAGTTTAGAAAATAATATACACGGAAATTTTAAAATCTAAATGAACCCAAAACCTTTCATGTGAATTTTAATATTTAAATGTAATTGAGAAATAAACTTAGTAACTTCAATCTCTCACATAGCATAATCAGTGATAATATCCTACCTAACACATGAAATTACACATGACATTAGATACAAACATTTTCTCCACTCTTTCAGACGGACCTGAGTGCTGGGATGTACATTTTGGTGATCCTGTTAAAGGAAGACAAAAATGAGAAATTTCTTGGATTTGGGATTCTGAAGGTAACAACAACTGAGCTTTTTGTGCAACTTTCCCGCTGTGTCCCATCTCAGTAAATGGCATCCTCATGTGCACACTTTGAAGGGACAGGTGAAGAACTGAGTTCTGAACCTCTGTGAAAGTGGACTCCTTCAAGGATCACTTTCAGAATACCTTAAGCTTCATAGCACAATGAAACCATCAAGTAATTAGTGTTTACTTACTGAAATTAACATAATTCAATATGCAAAGATGCTCAAACAACAGAAGTTTTAAACTGCACAAGCTAAATCCCAGAGCCCACCTGAAAAGCTGCACAACTTTGTAGTCAGGCTCTACACAGTCCTTGATGTGCCATGTACACACAGGGTCCAACAGCAGCAGAATAGATCAGCAGAATAAATAATTTGGAAAACAATGAAGTCTCAAAGGAGATCCATGCTTTTAGATGGTTCTCCAGAGAGTCAAAATCACATACCTTTACGTTCAAACTACTTATGCTACTAATAGATGGAAAAGAATTGACCAGATAAAGATGTGGTTTGTTTTGTTTGGGGATTTTTTGGTGTGTTTTGTTTTTTGGGTTTTTTTGTCTTTTTTTTTGTAAGCAGTATAAGATTTTATCGCTAATTCATTCTTACAGCTTATTTGCAGTATGAGTCTGCATTCTTACATACTTAGAGCTTCCATTAACTTAAACAAGGAGTAGTGAGTGCGCAAGGAATGGAGAATAAGGCCTTTGAAGTTCAGTATCATTATTTAGATTTCAGGCATGCCTGGAGACAGCACTCTAGATTAATAAAATGATTTGCTTCAATTAGCTCTGTGTCTCCTGCATCTCTCCCCAATTCCCTCTGCCCTTGTTTAACATACTCCCTTATCCCTTCACATTATCCAAACAGGTGCTCTCTGCTACCACAAACTGCTGGAAGTTTCACGGAGGAGTTTCAGTATGGGGAGGAGGGGCATGTTTATTGGTTTCTTGGCTCTGATGCAGAAAAGGAGAATGTGTGAGTCTGTGTATGAGCCTGATTTGTTCTCCCTGAGTATTGTTTCAGAGATTCTTTAAAAAGAACTCTGAAGAAAAAGGATCTTCAAAGATCTCTTAAACAGATATGCTCACTTCTATGTATGGCAAACATATTTTCACAATTGAGCACAGAAAATGTAAATCAAACGAATATTACTTCTAGGTGATAAATTCTGGGGGAGAGGGAAGCAAATATAAAGGAAAGATATATATTCTTTTGTATATAGGAAAAAAATCCTTATTGTAGTAGAACTCAGATTTCTGCCATGATTTTCTCTGGTTTTCAACTGTAACAAGCCTCCTTATTTCAGATTTGCTTGAAAGAGACATAGGAGCATGACACAACAGCCACTGAAAACTGGCGCATCCTGTAAAGTGGGGGCAGGAAATTGAAAGTTTCACATGGAGTTCAATGGGAAAGTCATATGACTCTGCTCTTTCTCTCTTGGGGTATTTTCCTATTTTATTGTCAGTACTATAATGGGCAATCAGTTCCTGAAATGGTGCCCTGCTGTCTAGGTGAAGCATTTATAGGTTTTTTTAAGCAGTCCATTTGAACATTGAAGAATAAAAAAGTCAGCCCTTGAAAGTTCAGATTTGAGGGTCCTGATCCTGCATCTCCTGCCCACTCAGAATTCAGTGCAGGATCAGGGTCTCAATTTCTACATTTTCCACTGCGTTTCAAACTTTTATATATCCCAGCCAGAATCAACATTACAAATAAAAATGCTTCTAAAAACCAAAGTGTCTGTCCCTTTTAAAAGTTAACTTTCCTAGATTTCTGCACATATATTTACATAACAGTCATAGAATCATAAAATCATAGATTAGTTGGGGTTGGAAAGGACCTTAAGATCATCTAGTTTCAAACCCCCTGCCATGGGCAGGGACATCTTACACCGAACCATGTCACCCAACCTGGTCTTGAACACTGCCAGGGATGGAGCATTCACAACTTCCCTGGGCAACCTATTCCAGTGCCTCACCACCCTAACAGGAAAGAATTTCCTCTTATATCCAACCTAAACTTCCCCTGCTTGAGTTTTAACCCGTTCCCCCTTGTCCTGTCACTACAGTCCCTAATGAAGAGTCCCTCTCCAGCATCCCTATAGGAACCCTTCAGATACTGGAAGGCTGCCCTGAGGTCTCCACGCAGCCTTCTCTTCTCTAGGCTGATGTCCTGGGTTCAGCAGTAGCAGTCATGTTTTTCCTTTGTGTTAACTGGTGCAGTGCTGTGTTTTGACTTCTAGTTTGAGAACAGTGTTGGTGAAGCCGATGTTTTCGGTTGTTGCTGAGTGATGTTTACCCTGACCAAGGACTCTGTGAGGCTCATGCTCTGCCAGGGAGGAGGGGAGGCTGTGAGGAAGCAGAGACGGGGCGCCTGACCCGGGCTAGCCGGGGAGGTATTCCATACCACAGCACATCATGCCCGGGGTGGGGGGTAACTGGGATTTACCCGGAAGGACAGGGGCTTCCGGGTGGAACTCGCTTTCTTGGCCGGTGGTATCGTATTCTCTTTTCTTGTTATTTTCCCTTATCATTGTTTTAGCTGATAGTAGCGGTGGTGATTTGTTGCTGGACTGTTCTTGTCTCAACCCGTGGGAGTTGCACTCTCTCGATTCTCCTCCCCGTTCCTCCGGGAGCGGGGAAGGGGAGAGCCCCGGTGCGGGGGGGTGGGGACGGACACGGACCTTGATTGTTTTCAGCTCAGCACCACTCACTGGGAGTGAGTGAACAAGTTACCTGACTGGGTTTAAACCACGACAGCTGAACAGCCCCAACTTTCTCAGCCTGTCTTCATACTGGAGGTGCTCCAATCCCCTGATCATCCTTGTGGCCCTCCTCTGGACTTGTTACAACAGTTCCATGTCCTTTTTATGTTGAGGACACCAGAACTGCACGCCATACTCCAGGTGAGGTCTCAGGAGAGCAGAGTAGATGATCAGGATCACCTCCTTTGACCTGCTGGTCACACTCCTTTTGATGCAGCCCAGGACACAGTTGGCTTTCTGAGCTGCAAGTGCACACTGCTGGCTCATGTTCATTTTCTCATCAACCAACACCCCCAAATCCTTCTCTGCAGGGCTGCTCTGAATCTCTTCTCTGCCCAACCTGTAGCTGTGCCTGGGATTGCTCCGACCCAGGTGTAGGACTTTGCACTTGTCATGGTTAAACTTCGTGAGGTTGGCATCAGCCCACCTCACAAGTGTGTCAAGGTCCCTCTGGATGGCATTCCTTCCCTCCAGCGTATCAACCGAACCACACAGCTTGGTGTCATCGGCAAACTTGCTGAGGGCATACTCAATCCCACTGTCTGTGTCACTGACAAAGTTGTTGAACAAGACCGGTTCCTACACTACCGATACTTGAGGGGCACTACTCATTACTGTTTTCCAACTGGACATTGAGCAGTTGACCACAATTTTTTGCATGCAGCCATCCAGCCAGTTCTTTATCCACCGAGTGGTCCATGTATCAAATTGATGTCTCTCCAGTTTAGAGACAAGGATGTCATGTGGGCCAGTGTCAACAGTCCTCTGAATGGAGATACTGCTTCTAATGTATTAGGGGATTGCTACAAAAATGTACAAATCTTCACAGAGGTTTTCCATACAGAAACACTTTGGGGAGTGGTAGAAATCTGTTCAGAACTCAAAGGAAAAAAGTCTTTTTGTGGACCTAATATCATAAACTAGATCCAGAAAGACCTTATCGGCCAGATCAATATATGCTTTAGGTTTACTATGAAACTAAAAGAATATAGGGATCACTCAAGGTTAGTCTAAATTGGGATTTAGAAGCCCAAACTTGACTACAACCCAGACCATTATCTAGGTTATCTCTTTTCGGCAGTGCCTAGTCCTTACAATACCTAAATCTATAAAATACCTTCCTGTGTGGCTTAAAGTTTGCTACTGCAGCAGGTGGTCATACTTTTTCAGACCTGGCTACTGAAGATAAAGGCCCATTGCCCAGATAAATTTCAGGTTTAATTGGAGGATTTAAGTCAGTGATCTATTTACTTCTCCAGAAAAATCTGAAAATATTTCTATGTGTTTTTTCACATCTGCTTAATGTTCAGAGCTCTTCTTCACAGAAACTGGAGTTCTGTTACCAGCCCTGAAAGAGCATTGGCCGTAACCTTAAGAGCAGCCACAGGAAAGGACATGTTCCACCCTCCCACTGAGGTGGGACTTCTATGAAGCAGGAGTCATAGTGTGAGAAGACATAGGAAGTTTAAGATTGACTGTGTCCTACCTATTGTGGCATTTAGTAGGAAAGAGGTAAAGCTGATATATTTTTCTGGTCTTTACTCTTAGGACTATTGTTCTTGTAACTAAAAGCCATAGGAAATACATATCTATTCTGAGATAGAGCAAGAATGTAATTTCTGTCCCACTCAAAGGACAGTTGGAAAACCCTTTCTATGGTCACTTGACTTTTCTGGATATAATGGCTTAATTGCAAGAGAAAAGATGAACATTTATCAATAGCTCTTCTCACCATGTCTCAGGAGGTCACAGAGCTTGGTGATTAGGGCCACTGCTGTATGGGTGAACAGGAAACATCAATTGCTTTGAGATTTGAAAATCTGCTTACTGAACAAATGGTTTAACTGCCAGCCTACAGTTCAAAAGACAGGGATTGCAATTTATCACCACTTTTCAAGCTCATTCCCTTTGGTGCTTATTCCCCCAAGGTGTGTAGGCTC
>NW_026893527.1:0-26878 GCF_033815535.1 Pezoporus flaviventris | reverse complement strand
TTGCTGATCATTCCTATCTTATTTTGGGCCCATTTCTTACCAGTTTTAAGCCATTTTGGGCTATTTCTGATCAGTTCCATGCCATTTCTAGCCTGTTTTAAGCTCTTCTTAGCTATTTCTAAACTGGCTTGGCCTCTTTCCAACCCTTTTTGCTCAATTCTAAGTCTTTTTCAGCCTTTATGGCCAATTCTATACTATTTTTTGTCCTGTTCTTACCAATTTCTTGCCATTTCTAACCGGGTTTTGCCCTTTCCTAACTTGGTTTAGACCATTTTTGGCCCTTTCTAACCCATTTGAAGTCTATTCTGGGCTATTTCTGAACAATTGCTGGTCATTCCTATCTTTTTCTTGCCCATTTCTTACCAGACTTAAGCCATTTTGGGCTATTTCTGAACAGTTCCTTGCCATTTCTAGCCTGTTTTAAGCTTTTCTTAGCTCTTTCTAAACTGGCTTGGCCTACTTCTAATGCTTTTTTGCCCAATTCTAAGTCTTCTTAAGCCATTTTGGCCATTCCCAAACCATGTCTGTCCAGTTCTTGCCACTTCTAACCCTTTTTTGCTGCGCTATCCTGACTGCCTTTGGAACATTTTTATCTATTTCTAACCCATTTTATCTCCTTTGTGCTATTTCTAAACAATTGCTGGTCATTCCTATCTTATTTTGGCCTGTTTCTTACCAGTTTTAAGCCATTTTGGGCTATTTCTGAACACCTTGTTGCCATTTCTAACCTGTTTTAAGCTTTTCTTGGGTATTTCTAAACTGGCGTGGCTGATTTCTAACCCTTTCTAACCAACATCTAAGTCTTTTTAAGCCCTTTTGGCCATTTCCAAACCGGTTTTGTCCTGTTCTTACCAATCTCTTGCCATTTCTAACCCATTTTTGTCCTTTCCCAACTTGGTTTAAACCATTTTTGGCCCTTTCTAACCCATTTGAAGTCTTTTTTGGCTATTCCTGAAAAAATTGCTGGTCACTCGTATCTTGTTTTTGCCCATTTCTTACTAGTTTTGAGACTATATTGGCTGTTTCTAACCTGTTTTTCCCATTGCTAACCCATTTTAATTCTTTTGGGCTATTTCTGAACAATAGATGGCCTTTTTCTAGCCTGTTTTAAGCTTTTCTTAGCTATTTCTAGACTGGCTTGAGTTATTTCTAACCCTTTCTTGTCTAACTCTTTTGAAGCCATTTTGGCCATTCCCAAACCATTTTTGTCCAGTTCTTGTCACTTCTAACCCATTTTTGCCCTATCCTGGCTACCTTTGAAACACTGTTATCCATTTCTAACCATTTTAACTCCTTTGTGCTATTCCTATACAATTTACGGTCCTTTCTATCTTATTTTTGCCCATTTCTTACCAGTTTTAAGTCATTTTTGCTGCTTCTGAACAGTTCCTTGCCGTTTCTAGCCTGTTTTGAGCTTTTCTTAGGTATTTCTAAACTGGCTTGTCCTTTTTCTAACACTTTTTGCCCCATTCTAAGTCTTTTTAAGCCTTTTTGGTCAATTCCATACGGGTTCTGTCCTGTTCTTACCAATCTCTTGCCATTTCTAACTGGTTTTTGCCCTTTCCTAACTTGCTTTAGACCATTTTTGTCCCTTTCTAACCCATTTGAAGAATTTTTGGCTATTTCTGAGCAATTGCTGGTCACTCCTATCTTGTTTTTGCCAATTTCTTACTAGTCTTAAGACTCTTTTGGCTGATTCAAACCCTTTTTTCCCATTGCTACCTCATTTTAAGTCTTTTTTGGCTATTTCTAAACAATTGATGGCCACTTCAATCTTATTTTTGCCTGCTTCTTACTCTTTTTAAGTCTTTTTTGGCTATTTCCGTACAGTTCCTTGCCATTTCTAGCCTCTTTTAAGCTTTCCTTAGCTCTTTCTAAACTGGCTTGGCCTATTTCTAACCCTTTTTTTTGCCTAATTCTAAGTCTTTTTAAGCCACTTTGGCCATTCCCAAACCATTTCCGTCCAGTTCTTGCCACTTCTAACCCATTTTTGCCCTATCCTGACTACCTTTGAAACATTTTTATTCATTTCTAACCCATTTTATCTCCTTTGTGCTCTTTCTAAAGAGTTGCTGGTCATTCCTATCTTTATTTTTTGCCAATTCTAAGTCTTTTTAAGCCCTTTTGGCCGTTTCCAAACCGGTTTTGTCCTGTTCTTACCAATCTCTTGCTGTTTCTGACCCCTTTTTGCCCTTACCTAACTTGGTTTAGACCATTTTTGCCCATTTCTAACCCATCTGAAGACTTTTTTGGCTATTTCTGAGCAATTGCTGGTCACTCCTATCTTATTTTTGCCCATTTCTTACCAGTTTTAAGACTATTTTGGCTGTTTCAAACCCTTTTTTCCCATTGCTAACCCATTTTAAGTATTTTTGGCTATTTCTAAACAATTGCTGATCATTCTTATCTTATTTTGGCCCATTTCTTACCAGTTTTAAGCCATTTTTGGCTATTTCTGAACAGTTCCTTGCCATTTCTAGCCTGTTTTAAGCTTTCCTTAGCTATTTCTAAACTGGCTTGAGCTATTTCTAACCCTTTTCTACCCAATTCTAACTCTTTTAAAGCCCTTTTGGCCATTTCCCAACCCTTTTTGTCCTGTTCATACCGATTTCCTGCCATTTCTAACCCGTTTTTGCCCTTGCCTCTGTGGACAGGCTCCTGGCCGTGTGCTGTCTCTGCAGGTGTCCAGCAGGCCCCTTCCTCGTCTTGCTTTATTTATGTCCTTTTAGTGTTCGATTTCAGAACTCTCTGGCAGGCAGATGGTACCCCAACTTACTGTTTAACTACAGCAGCAGGTTGCAGCGGCTTAGTTTCATAGGTTGTACAAAGGTAGGGAAGCAGTTGTGCAAGCCTGGTGTTAACAGTCCTCGCAAGGTCTGTATGTATCAGGAAGTGATGGAATGCTTCCATGTGGTTGGGGTATTGTGGCAAGTATCCTTTAGGACTTCAGTACTCCACAGCAGTAGAGGGGAGTGTCTCAAACCAGTTCTTAAGGCTCCTTTGTTATGTGCTTAATGAGTTATGTGCTGAGTTATGTACTGCTTAATTTGGGGCACGGAAAGTAAGTGATTACGTCAGTTAGATGCTGTAGCTGTGAGAACTAGTGCCTGGGTTTAGTCCCAGTTAAGTGAGAAGGGCTTAAATGGCAGCGAAATTTAATAAGAATCCAGCTGTGCTGATACTTGGCACCACATGTAGCACCCTGAACTATCCAATCACAGTGTGCTTAGTCCTCATTCACTTGTACCGATCTTGCTTTTCTATAGATGTGATGTTATAGCTGACTAGTCTGGCAGCAGTGCGTGTTTGGGTTTCGCTTACCTGACGTGCTGCGGGCAAAACGCTTCACTTGTCAAGGTTTAAAACAACCCCAGCATGGTCTTTGCACTCTTCAGAAGCACTCATTTGATCTTGACTGTTTCTTAACAGGCGTGTGGCATTGTTACGAGCATCTCGAAGGAATACCTTGGGTCTGACCTCACTGTTTCTGATACTGGATTCCAGAGAGACTTCAGAGTGTACCTGCAGCCGAGGCAAACGTGGGTAGCATTTAGTAAGTGCCCTTTCAACTTGGTATCTGTTAATAGATATTCAGGAGGTTCAGTCGCTGTCTTGCTACAGTTTCTGCCTTGGTAAATCTCCTCCTCTGCATACGGTGCTCACAGAAGGAAGCACAATTCTCTTTATACTTTTTCTGCAAGGCTACTAGTGTATGTGTAAGGGGCCATAATGCGGTCGCAGTAGTGATGAGAGTGAAAAACGCTGGTGTTACTAGCAATCTGCTTGCTCTGTAGCAATTTTGTGCTATTTCTAACCCATTTTTGCCTTTTCCTAACTTGGTTTAATCCTTTTTTGGCCATTTCTACCCCTTTTTTGCCCATTTCTAACCCATTTTAAGGGATTTCTTTTGGCTATTTCTAAACAACTCGTGGCCATTTCTATTTCATATTTGCCCATTTCTGACCGGTTTTAAGCCTCTTTTGGCTATTTCTAAACAATTGGGAATTTCGAACCCATTTTATGTCTTTTTATTTTGCTATTTCTAAACAATCGATGGCCACTTCTATCTTATTTTTCATCGCTTCTTACCCTTTTTAAGTCTTTTTTGGCTATTTCTGAACAGTTCCTTGCCATTTCTAGCCTCTTAAGCTTTTCTTAGCTCTTTCTAAACTGGCTTGGCATATTTCTAACCTTTTTTTTTTTTTTCCCAATTCTAAGTCTTTTTAAGCTACTTTGGCCATTCCCAAACCATTTCTGTCCAGTTCATGCCACTTCTAACCCTTCTTTGCCCTATCCTGACTACCTCTGAAACATTTTTATCCATTTCTAACCCATTTTATCTCATTTGTGCTATTCCTATACAACTTACGGTCTTTTCCATCTTATTTTTGCCCATTTCTCACCAGTTTTAAGCCATTTTGGGGTCTTTCTGAACAGTTCCTTGCCATTTCTAGCCTGTTTTAAGCTTTTCTTAGCTCTTTCTAAACTGGCTTGGCCTACTTCTAACGCTTTTTTGCCCAATTCAAAGTCTTTTTAAGCCCTTTTGGCCGTTTCCAAACCGGTTTTCTCCTGGTCTTACCAATCTCCTGCCATTTCTAACCCCTTTTTGCCCTTTCCCAACTTGGTTTAAGCCATATTTGTCCTTTTCTCAAGCATTTGAAGTTTTTTGTCTATTTCTGAAAAATTGCTGGTCATTCCTATCTTATTTTTGCCCATTTCTTACCAGTTTTAAGACTCTTTTGGCTGTTTCTAACCCATTTTTCCCATTGCTAACCCATTTTAAGTCTTTTTTGCCTGCTTCCAAGCAATTGAGGGTCTTTTCTATCTTCTTTTGCCTGTTTCTTATTAGTTTTAAGCCATTTTTGGCTATTTCGGAACAGTTCCTTTGCATTTCTAGCCTGTTTTAAGCTTTCCTTAGCTCTTTCTAAACTGGCTTGGACTATTTCTAATCCTTTTTTTGCCCAGTTCTAAGTCTTTTTAAGCCACTTTGGCCATTCCCAAACCATTTCCGTCCAGTTCTTGCCACTTCTAACCCATTTTTGCCGTATCCTGACTACCTTTTGAAATATTTTTATCCGTTTCTAACCCATTTTATCTTGGTTGTGCTATTTCTAAACAATTGCTGATCATTCCTATCTTATTTTGGCCCATTTCTTACCAGTTTTAAGCCATTTTGGGCTATTTCTGATCAGTTCCATGCCATTTCTAGCCTGTTTTAAGCTCTTCTTAGCTATTTCTAAACTGGCTTGGCCTCTTTCCAACCCTTTTTGCTCAATTCTAAGTCTTTTTCAGCCTTTATGGCCAATTCTATACTATTTTTTGTCCTGTTCTTACCAATTTCTTGCCATTTCTAACCGGGTTTTGCCCTTTCCTAACTTGGTTTAGACCATTTTTGGCCCTTTCTAACCCATTTGAAGTCTATTCTGGCTATTTCTGAACAATTGCTGGTCATTCCTATCTTTTTCTTGCCCATTTCTTACCAGACTTAAGCCATTTTGGGCTATTTCTGAACAGTTCCTTGCCATTTCTAGCCTGTTTTAAGCTTTTCTTAGCTCTTTCTAAACTGGCTTGGCCTACTTCTAATGCTTTTTTGCCCAATTCTAAGTCTTCTTAAGCCATTTTGGCCATTCCCAAACCATGTCTGTCCAGTTCTTGCCACTTCTAACCCTTTTTTGCTGCGCTATCCTGACTGCCTTTGGAACATTTTTATCTATTTCTAACCCATTTTATCTCCTTTGTGCTATTTCTAAACAATTGCTGGTCATTCCTATCTTATTTTGGCCTGTTTCTTACCAGTTTTAAGCCATTTTGGGCTATTTCTGAACACCTTGTTGCCATTTCTAACCTGTTTTAAGCTTTTCTTGGGTATTTCTAAACTGGCGTGGCTGATTTCTAACCCTTTCTAACCAACATCTAAGTCTTTTTAAGCCCTTTTGGCCATTTCCAAACCGGTTTTGTCCTGTTCTTACCAATCTCTTGCCATTTCTAACCCATTTTTGTCCTTTCCCAACTTGGTTTAAACCATTTTTGGCCCTTTCTAACCCATTTGAAGTCTTTTTTGGCTATTCCTGAAAAAATTGCTGGTCACTCGTATCTTGTTTTTGCCCATTTCTTACTAGTTTTGAGACTATATTGGCTGTTTCTAACCTGTTTTTCCCATTGCTAACCCATTTTAATTCTTTTGGGCTATTTCTGAACAATAGATGGCCTTTTTCTAGCCTGTTTTAAGCTTTTCTTAGCTATTTCTAGACTGGCTTGAGTTATTTCTAACCCTTTCTTGTCTAACTCTTTTGAAGCCATTTTGGCCATTCCCAAACCATTTTTGTCCAGTTCTTGTCACTTCTAACCCATTTTTGCCCTATCCTGGCTACCTTTGAAACACTGTTATCCATTTCTAACCATTTTAACTCCTTTGTGCTATTCCTATACAATTTACGGTCCTTTCTATCTTATTTTTGCCCATTTCTTACCAGTTTTAAGTCATTTTTGCTGCTTCTGAACAGTTCCTTGCCGTTTCTAGCCTGTTTTGAGCTTTTCTTAGGTATTTCTAAACTGGCTTGTCCTTTTTCTAACACTTTTTGCCCCATTCTAAGTCTTTTTAAGCCTTTTTGGTCAATTCCATACGGGTTCTGTCCTGTTCTTACCAATCTCTTGCCATTTCTAACTGGTTTTTGCCCTTTCCTAACTTGCTTTAGACCATTTTTGTCCCTTTCTAACCCATTTGAAGAATTTTTGGCTATTTCTGAGCAATTGCTGGTCACTCCTATCTTGTTTTTGCCAATTTCTTACTAGTCTTAAGACTCTTTTGGCTGATTCAAACCCTTTTTTCCCATTGCTACCTCATTTTAAGTCTTTTTTGGCTATTTCTAAACAATTGATGGCCACTTCAATCTTATTTTTGCCTGCTTCTTACTCTTTTTAAGTCTTTTTTGGCTATTTCCGTACAGTTCCTTGCCATTTCTAGCCTCTTTTAAGCTTTCCTTAGCTCTTTCTAAACTGGCTTGGCCTATTTCTAACCCTTTTTTTTGCCTAATTCTAAGTCTTTTTAAGCCACTTTGGCCATTCCCAAACCATTTCCGTCCAGTTCTTGCCACTTCTAACCCATTTTTGCCCTATCCTGACTACCTTTGAAACATTTTTATTCATTTCTAACCCATTTTATCTCCTTTGTGCTCTTTCTAAAGAGTTGCTGGTCATTCCTATCTTTATTTTTTGCCAATTCTAAGTCTTTTTAAGCCCTTTTGGCCGTTTCCAAACCGGTTTTGTCCTGTTCTTACCAATCTCTTGCTGTTTCTGACCCCTTTTTGCCCTTACCTAACTTGGTTTAGACCATTTTTGCCCATTTCTAACCCATCTGAAGACTTTTTTGGCTATTTCTGAGCAATTGCTGGTCACTCCTATCTTATTTTTGCCCATTTCTTACCAGTTTTAAGACTATTTTGGCTGTTTCAAACCCTTTTTTCCCATTGCTAACCCATTTTAAGTATTTTTTGGCTATTTCTAAACAATTGCTGATCATTCTTATCTTATTTTGGCCCATTTCTTACCAGTTTTAAGCCATTTTTGGCTATTTCTGAACAGTTCCTTGCCATTTCTAGCCTGTTTTAAGCTTTCCTTAGCTATTTCTAAACTGGCTTGAGCTATTTCTAACCCTTTTCTACCCAATTCTAACTCTTTTAAAGCCCTTTTGGCCATTTCCCAACCCTTTTTGTCCTGTTCATACCGATTTCCTGCCATTTCTAACCCGTTTTTGCCCTTGCCTCTGTGGACAGGCTCCTGGCCGTGTGCTGTCTCTGCAGGTGTCCAGCAGGCCCCTTCCTCGTCTTGCTTTATTTATGTCCTTTTAGTGTTCGATTTCAGAACTCTCTGGCAGGCAGATGGTACCCCAACTTACTGTTTAACTACAGCAGCAGGTTGCAGCGGCTTAGTTTCATAGGTTGTACAAAGGTAGGGAAGCAGTTGTGCAAGCCTGGTGTTAACAGTCCTCGCAAGGTCTGTATGTATCAGGAAGTGATGGAATGCTTCCATGTGGTTGGGGTATTGTGGCAAGTATCCTTTAGGACTTCAGTACTCCACAGCAGTAGAGGGGAGTGTCTCAAACCAGTTCTTAAGGCTCCTTTGTTATGTGCTTAATGAGTTATGTGCTGAGTTATGTACTGCTTAATTTGGGGCACGGAAAGTAAGTGATTACGTCAGTTAGATGCTGTAGCTGTGAGAACTAGTGCCTGGGTTTAGTCCCAGTTAAGTGAGAAGGGCTTAAATGGCAGCGAAATTTAATAAGAATCCAGCTGTGCTGATACTTGGCACCACATGTAGCACCCTGAACTATCCAATCACAGTGTGCTTAGTCCTCATTCACTTGTACCGATCTTGCTTTTCTATAGATGTGATGTTATAGCTGACTAGTCTGGCAGCAGTGCGTGTTTGGGTTTCGCTTACCTGACGTGCTGCGGGCAAAACGCTTCACTTGTCAAGGTTTAAAACAACCCCAGCATGGTCTTTGCACTCTTCAGAAGCACTCATTTGATCTTGACTGTTTCTTAACAGGCGTGTGGCATTGTTACGAGCATCTCGAAGGAATACCTTGGGTCTGACCTCACTGTTTCTGATACTGGATTCCAGAGAGACTTCAGAGTGTACCTGCAGCCGAGGCAAACGTGGGTAGCATTTAGTAAGTGCCCTTTCAACTTGGTATCTGTTAATAGATATTCAGGAGGTTCAGTCGCTGTCTTGCTACAGTTTCTGCCTTGGTAAATCTCCTCCTCTGCATACGGTGCTCACAGAAGGAAGCACAATTCTCTTTATACTTTTTCTGCAAGGCTACTAGTGTATGTGTAAGGGGCCATAATGCGGTCGCAGTAGTGATGAGAGTGAAAAACGCTGGTGTTACTAGCAATCTGCTTGCTCTGTAGCAATTTTGTGCTATTTCTAACCCATTTTTGCCTTTTCCTAACTTGGTTTAATCCTTTTTTGGCCATTTCTACCCCTTTTTTGCCCATTTCTAACCCATTTTAAGGGATTTCTTTTGGCTATTTCTAAACAACTCGTGGCCATTTCTATTTCATATTTGCCCATTTCTGACCGGTTTTAAGCCTCTTTTGGCTATTTCTAAACAATTGGGAATTTCGAACCCATTTTATGTCTTTTTATTTTGCTATTTCTAAACAATCGATGGCTACTTCTATCTTATTTTTCATCGCTTCTTACCCTTTTTAAGTCTTTTTTGGCTATTTCTGAACAGTTCCTTGCCATTTCTAGCCTCTTAAGCTTTTCTTAGCTCTTTCTAAACTGGCTTGGCATATTTCTAACCTTTTTTTTTTTTTTCCCAATTCTAAGTCTTTTTAAGCTACTTTGGCCATTCCCAAACCATTTCTGTCCAGTTCATGCCACTTCTAACCCTTCTTTGCCCTATCCTGACTACCTCTGAAACATTTTTATCCATTTCTAACCCATTTTATCTCATTTGTGCTATTCCTATACAACTTACGGTCTTTTCCATCTTATTTTTGCCCATTTCTCACCAGTTTTAAGCCATTTTGGGGTCTTTCTGAACAGTTCCTTGCCATTTCTAGCCTGTTTTAAGCTTTTCTTAGCTCTTTCTAAACTGGCTTGGCCTACTTCTAACGCTTTTTTGCCCAATTCAAAGTCTTTTTAAGCCCTTTTGGCCGTTTCCAAACCGGTTTTCTCCTGGTCTTACCAATCTCCTGCCATTTCTAACCCCTTTTTGCCCTTTCCCAACTTGGTTTAAGCCATATTTGTCCTTTTCTCAAGCATTTGAAGTTTTTTGTCTATTTCTGAAAAATTGCTGGTCATTCCTATCTTATTTTTGCCCATTTCTTACCAGTTTTAAGACTCTTTTGGCTGTTTCTAACCCATTTTTCCCATTGCTAACCCATTTTAAGTCTTTTTTGCCTGCTTCCAAGCAATTGAGGGTCTTTTCTATCTTCTTTTGCCTGTTTCTTATTAGTTTTAAGCCATTTTTGGCTATTTCGGAACAGTTCCTTTGCATTTCTAGCCTGTTTTAAGCTTTCCTTAGCTCTTTCTAAACTGGCTTGGACTATTTCTAATCCTTTTTTTGCCCAGTTCTAAGTCTTTTTAAGCCACTTTGGCCATTCCCAAACCATTTCCGTCCAGTTCTTGCCACTTCTAACCCATTTTTGCCGTATCCTGACTACCTTTTGAAATATTTTTATCCGTTTCTAACCCATTTTATCTTGGTTGTGCTATTTCTAAACAATTGCTGATCATTCCTATCTTATTTTGGCCCATTTCTTACCAGTTTTAAGCCATTTTGGGCTATTTCTGATCAGTTCCATGCCATTTCTAGCCTGTTTTAAGCTCTTCTTAGCTATTTCTAAACTGGCTTGGCCTCTTTCCAACCCTTTTTGCTCAATTCTAAGTCTTTTTCAGCCTTTATGGCCAATTCTATACTATTTTTTGTCCTGTTCTTACCAATTTCTTGCCATTTCTAACCGGGTTTTGCCCTTTCCTAACTTGGTTTAGACCATTTTTGGCCCTTTCTAACCCATTTGAAGTCTATTCTGGCTATTTCTGAACAATTGCTGGTCATTCCTATCTTTTTCTTGCCCATTTCTTACCAGACTTAAGCCATTTTGGGCTATTTCTGAACAGTTCCTTGCCATTTCTAGCCTGTTTTAAGCTTTTCTTAGCTCTTTCTAAACTGGCTTGGCCTACTTCTAATGCTTTTTTGCCCAATTCTAAGTCTTCTTAAGCCATTTTGGCCATTCCCAAACCATGTCTGTCCAGTTCTTGCCACTTCTAACCCTTTTTTGCTGCGCTATCCTGACTGCCTTTGGAACATTTTTATCTATTTCTAACCCATTTTATCTCCTTTGTGCTATTTCTAAACAATTGCTGGTCATTCCTATCTTATTTTGGCCTGTTTCTTACCAGTTTTAAGCCATTTTGGGCTATTTCTGAACACCTTGTTGCCATTTCTAACCTGTTTTAAGCTTTTCTTGGGTATTTCTAAACTGGCGTGGCTGATTTCTAACCCTTTCTAACCAACATCTAAGTCTTTTTAAGCCCTTTTGGCCATTTCCAAACCGGTTTTGTCCTGTTCTTACCAATCTCTTGCCATTTCTAACCCATTTTTGTCCTTTCCCAACTTGGTTTAAACCATTTTTGGCCCTTTCTAACCCATTTGAAGTCTTTTTTGGCTATTCCTGAAAAAATTGCTGGTCACTCGTATCTTGTTTTTGCCCATTTCTTACTAGTTTTGAGACTATATTGGCTGTTTCTAACCTGTTTTTCCCATTGCTAACCCATTTTAATTCTTTTGGGCTATTTCTGAACAATAGATGGCCTTTTTCTAGCCTGTTTTAAGCTTTTCTTAGCTATTTCTAGACTGGCTTGAGTTATTTCTAACCCTTTCTTGTCTAACTCTTTTGAAGCCATTTTGGCCATTCCCAAACCATTTTTGTCCAGTTCTTGTCACTTCTAACCCATTTTTGCCCTATCCTGGCTACCTTTGAAACACTGTTATCCATTTCTAACCATTTTAACTCCTTTGTGCTATTCCTATACAATTTACGGTCCTTTCTATCTTATTTTTGCCCATTTCTTACCAGTTTTAAGTCATTTTTGCTGCTTCTGAACAGTTCCTTGCCGTTTCTAGCCTGTTTTGAGCTTTTCTTAGGTATTTCTAAACTGGCTTGTCCTTTTTCTAACACTTTTTGCCCCATTCTAAGTCTTTTTAAGCCTTTTTGGTCAATTCCATACGGGTTCTGTCCTGTTCTTACCAATCTCTTGCCATTTCTAACTGGTTTTTGCCCTTTCCTAACTTGCTTTAGACCATTTTTGTCCCTTTCTAACCCATTTGAAGAATTTTTGGCTATTTCTGAGCAATTGCTGGTCACTCCTATCTTGTTTTTGCCAATTTCTTACTAGTCTTAAGACTCTTTTGGCTGATTCAAACCCTTTTTTCCCATTGCTACCTCATTTTAAGTCTTTTTTGGCTATTTCTAAACAATTGATGGCCACTTCAATCTTATTTTTGCCTGCTTCTTACTCTTTTTAAGTCTTTTTTGGCTATTTCCGTACAGTTCCTTGCCATTTCTAGCCTCTTTTAAGCTTTCCTTAGCTCTTTCTAAACTGGCTTGGCCTATTTCTAACCCTTTTTTTTGCCTAATTCTAAGTCTTTTTAAGCCACTTTGGCCATTCCCAAACCATTTCCGTCCAGTTCTTGCCACTTCTAACCCATTTTTGCCCTATCCTGACTACCTTTGAAACATTTTTATTCATTTCTAACCCATTTTATCTCCTTTGTGCTCTTTCTAAAGAGTTGCTGGTCATTCCTATCTTTATTTTTTGCCAATTCTAAGTCTTTTTAAGCCCTTTTGGCCGTTTCCAAACCGGTTTTGTCCTGTTCTTACCAATCTCTTGCTGTTTCTGACCCCTTTTTGCCCTTACCTAACTTGGTTTAGACCATTTTTGCCCATTTCTAACCCATCTGAAGACTTTTTTGGCTATTTCTGAGCAATTGCTGGTCACTCCTATCTTATTTTTGCCCATTTCTTACCAGTTTTAAGACTATTTTGGCTGTTTCAAACCCTTTTTTCCCATTGCTAACCCATTTTAAGTATTTTTTGGCTATTTCTAAACAATTGCTGATCATTCTTATCTTATTTTGGCCCATTTCTTACCAGTTTTAAGCCATTTTTGGCTATTTCTGAACAGTTCCTTGCCATTTCTAGCCTGTTTTAAGCTTTCCTTAGCTATTTCTAAACTGGCTTGAGCTATTTCTAACCCTTTTCTACCCAATTCTAACTCTTTTAAAGCCCTTTTGGCCATTTCCCAACCCTTTTTGTCCTGTTCATACCGATTTCCTGCCATTTCTAACCCGTTTTTGCCCTTGCCTCTGTGGACAGGCTCCTGGCCGTGTGCTGTCTCTGCAGGTGTCCAGCAGGCCCCTTCCTCGTCTTGCTTTATTTATGTCCTTTTAGTGTTCGATTTCAGAACTCTCTGGCAGGCAGATGGTACCCCAACTTACTGTTTAACTACAGCAGCAGGTTGCAGCGGCTTAGTTTCATAGGTTGTACAAAGGTAGGGAAGCAGTTGTGCAAGCCTGGTGTTAACAGTCCTCGCAAGGTCTGTATGTATCAGGAAGTGATGGAATGCTTCCATGTGGTTGGGGTATTGTGGCAAGTATCCTTTAGGACTTCAGTACTCCACAGCAGTAGAGGGGAGTGTCTCAAACCAGTTCTTAAGGCTCCTTTGTTATGTGCTTAATGAGTTATGTGCTGAGTTATGTACTGCTTAATTTGGGGCACGGAAAGTAAGTGATTACGTCAGTTAGATGCTGTAGCTGTGAGAACTAGTGCCTGGGTTTAGTCCCAGTTAAGTGAGAAGGGCTTAAATGGCAGCGAAATTTAATAAGAATCCAGCTGTGCTGATACTTGGCACCACATGTAGCACCCTGAACTATCCAATCACAGTGTGCTTAGTCCTCATTCACTTGTACCGATCTTGCTTTTCTATAGATGTGATGTTATAGCTGACTAGTCTGGCAGCAGTGCGTGTTTGGGTTTCGCTTACCTGACGTGCTGCGGGCAAAACGCTTCACTTGTCAAGGTTTAAAACAACCCCAGCATGGTCTTTGCACTCTTCAGAAGCACTCATTTGATCTTGACTGTTTCTTAACAGGCGTGTGGCATTGTTACGAGCATCTCGAAGGAATACCTTGGGTCTGACCTCACTGTTTCTGATACTGGATTCCAGAGAGACTTCAGAGTGTACCTGCAGCCGAGGCAAACGTGGGTAGCATTTAGTAAGTGCCCTTTCAACTTGGTATCTGTTAATAGATATTCAGGAGGTTCAGTCGCTGTCTTGCTACAGTTTCTGCCTTGGTAAATCTCCTCCTCTGCATACGGTGCTCACAGAAGGAAGCACAATTCTCTTTATACTTTTTCTGCAAGGCTACTAGTGTATGTGTAAGGGGCCATAATGCGGTCGCAGTAGTGATGAGAGTGAAAAACGCTGGTGTTACTAGCAATCTGCTTGCTCTGTAGCAATTTTGTGCTATTTCTAACCCATTTTTGCCTTTTCCTAACTTGGTTTAATCCTTTTTTGGCCATTTCTACCCCTTTTTTGCCCATTTCTAACCCATTTTAAGGGATTTCTTTTGGCTATTTCTAAACAACTCGTGGCCATTTCTATTTCATATTTGCCCATTTCTGACCGGTTTTAAGCCTCTTTTGGCTATTTCTAAACAATTGGGAATTTCGAACCCATTTTATGTCTTTTTATTTTGCTATTTCTAAACAATCGATGGCCACTTCTATCTTATTTTTCATCGCTTCTTACCCTTTTTAAGTCTTTTTTGGCTATTTCTGAACAGTTCCTTGCCATTTCTAGCCTCTTAAGCTTTTCTTAGCTCTTTCTAAACTGGCTTGGCATATTTCTAACCTTTTTTTTTTTTTTCCCAATTCTAAGTCTTTTTAAGCTACTTTGGCCATTCCCAAACCATTTCTGTCCAGTTCATGCCACTTCTAACCCTTCTTTGCCCTATCCTGACTACCTCTGAAACATTTTTATCCATTTCTAACCCATTTTATCTCATTTGTGCTATTCCTATACAACTTACGGTCTTTTCCATCTTATTTTTGCCCATTTCTCACCAGTTTTAAGCCATTTTGGGGTCTTTCTGAACAGTTCCTTGCCATTTCTAGCCTGTTTTAAGCTTTTCTTAGCTCTTTCTAAACTGGCTTGGCCTACTTCTAACGCTTTTTTGCCCAATTCAAAGTCTTTTTAAGCCCTTTTGGCCGTTTCCAAACCGGTTTTCTCCTGGTCTTACCAATCTCCTGCCATTTCTAACCCCTTTTTGCCCTTTCCCAACTTGGTTTAAGCCATATTTGTCCTTTTCTCAAGCATTTGAAGTTTTTTGTCTATTTCTGAAAAATTGCTGGTCATTCCTATCTTATTTTTGCCCATTTCTTACCAGTTTTAAGACTCTTTTGGCTGTTTCTAACCCATTTTTCCCATTGCTAACCCATTTTAAGTCTTTTTTGCCTGCTTCCAAGCAATTGAGGGTCTTTTCTATCTTCTTTTGCCTGTTTCTTATTAGTTTTAAGCCATTTTTGGCTATTTCGGAACAGTTCCTTTGCATTTCTAGCCTGTTTTAAGCTTTCCTTAGCTCTTTCTAAACTGGCTTGGACTATTTCTAATCCTTTTTTTGCCCAGTTCTAAGTCTTTTTAAGCCACTTTGGCCATTCCCAAACCATTTCCGTCCAGTTCTTGCCACTTCTAACCCATTTTTGCCGTATCCTGACTACCTTTTGAAATATTTTTATCCGTTTCTAACCCATTTTATCTTGGTTGTGCTATTTCTAAACAATTGCTGATCATTCCTATCTTATTTTGGCCCATTTCTTACCAGTTTTAAGCCATTTTGGGCTATTTCTGATCAGTTCCATGCCATTTCTAGCCTGTTTTAAGCTCTTCTTAGCTATTTCTAAACTGGCTTGGCCTCTTTCCAACCCTTTTTGCTCAATTCTAAGTCTTTTTCAGCCTTTATGGCCAATTCTATACTATTTTTTGTCCTGTTCTTACCAATTTCTTGCCATTTCTAACCGGGTTTTGCCCTTTCCTAACTTGGTTTAGACCATTTTTGGCCCTTTCTAACCCATTTGAAGTCTATTCTGGCTATTTCTGAACAATTGCTGGTCATTCCTATCTTTTTCTTGCCCATTTCTTACCAGACTTAAGCCATTTTGGGCTATTTCTGAACAGTTCCTTGCCATTTCTAGCCTGTTTTAAGCTTTTCTTAGCTCTTTCTAAACTGGCTTGGCCTACTTCTAATGCTTTTTTGCCCAATTCTAAGTCTTCTTAAGCCATTTTGGCCATTCCCAAACCATGTCTGTCCAGTTCTTGCCACTTCTAACCCTTTTTTGCTGCGCTATCCTGACTGCCTTTGGAACATTTTTATCTATTTCTAACCCATTTTATCTCCTTTGTGCTATTTCTAAACAATTGCTGGTCATTCCTATCTTATTTTGGCCTGTTTCTTACCAGTTTTAAGCCATTTTGGGCTATTTCTGAACACCTTGTTGCCATTTCTAACCTGTTTTAAGCTTTTCTTGGGTATTTCTAAACTGGCGTGGCTGATTTCTAACCCTTTCTAACCAACATCTAAGTCTTTTTAAGCCCTTTTGGCCATTTCCAAACCGGTTTTGTCCTGTTCTTACCAATCTCTTGCCATTTCTAACCCATTTTTGTCCTTTCCCAACTTGGTTTAAACCATTTTTGGCCCTTTCTAACCCATTTGAAGTCTTTTTTGGCTATTCCTGAAAAAATTGCTGGTCACTCGTATCTTGTTTTTGCCCATTTCTTACTAGTTTTGAGACTATATTGGCTGTTTCTAACCTGTTTTTCCCATTGCTAACCCATTTTAATTCTTTTGGGCTATTTCTGAACAATAGATGGCCTTTTTCTAGCCTGTTTTAAGCTTTTCTTAGCTATTTCTAGACTGGCTTGAGTTATTTCTAACCCTTTCTTGTCTAACTCTTTTGAAGCCATTTTGGCCATTCCCAAACCATTTTTGTCCAGTTCTTGTCACTTCTAACCCATTTTTGCCCTATCCTGGCTACCTTTGAAACACTGTTATCCATTTCTAACCATTTTAACTCCTTTGTGCTATTCCTATACAATTTACGGTCCTTTCTATCTTATTTTTGCCCATTTCTTACCAGTTTTAAGTCATTTTTGCTGCTTCTGAACAGTTCCTTGCCGTTTCTAGCCTGTTTTGAGCTTTTCTTAGGTATTTCTAAACTGGCTTGTCCTTTTTCTAACACTTTTTGCCCCATTCTAAGTCTTTTTAAGCCTTTTTGGTCAATTCCATACGGGTTCTGTCCTGTTCTTACCAATCTCTTGCCATTTCTAACTGGTTTTTGCCCTTTCCTAACTTGCTTTAGACCATTTTTGTCCCTTTCTAACCCATTTGAAGAATTTTTGGCTATTTCTGAGCAATTGCTGGTCACTCCTATCTTGTTTTTGCCAATTTCTTACTAGTCTTAAGACTCTTTTGGCTGATTCAAACCCTTTTTTCCCATTGCTACCTCATTTTAAGTCTTTTTTGGCTATTTCTAAACAATTGATGGCCACTTCAATCTTATTTTTGCCTGCTTCTTACTCTTTTTAAGTCTTTTTTGGCTATTTCCGTACAGTTCCTTGCCATTTCTAGCCTCTTTTAAGCTTTCCTTAGCTCTTTCTAAACTGGCTTGGCCTATTTCTAACCCTTTTTTTTGCCTAATTCTAAGTCTTTTTAAGCCACTTTGGCCATTCCCAAACCATTTCCGTCCAGTTCTTGCCACTTCTAACCCATTTTTGCCCTATCCTGACTACCTTTGAAACATTTTTATTCATTTCTAACCCATTTTATCTCCTTTGTGCTCTTTCTAAAGAGTTGCTGGTCATTCCTATCTTTATTTTTTGCCAATTCTAAGTCTTTTTAAGCCCTTTTGGCCGTTTCCAAACCGGTTTTGTCCTGTTCTTACCAATCTCTTGCTGTTTCTGACCCCTTTTTGCCCTTACCTAACTTGGTTTAGACCATTTTTGCCCATTTCTAACCCATCTGAAGACTTTTTTGGCTATTTCTGAGCAATTGCTGGTCACTCCTATCTTATTTTTGCCCATTTCTTACCAGTTTTAAGACTATTTTGGCTGTTTCAAACCCTTTTTTCCCATTGCTAACCCATTTTAAGTATTTTTTGGCTATTTCTAAACAATTGCTGATCATTCTTATCTTATTTTGGCCCATTTCTTACCAGTTTTAAGCCATTTTTGGCTATTTCTGAACAGTTCCTTGCCATTTCTAGCCTGTTTTAAGCTTTCCTTAGCTATTTCTAAACTGGCTTGAGCTATTTCTAACCCTTTTCTACCCAATTCTAACTCTTTTAAAGCCCTTTTGGCCATTTCCCAACCCTTTTTGTCCTGTTCATACCGATTTCCTGCCATTTCTAACCCGTTTTTGCCCTTGCCTCTGTGGACAGGCTCCTGGCCGTGTGCTGTCTCTGCAGGTGTCCAGCAGGCCCCTTCCTCGTCTTGCTTTATTTATGTCCTTTTAGTGTTCGATTTCAGAACTCTCTGGCAGGCAGATGGTACCCCAACTTACTGTTTAACTACAGCAGCAGGTTGCAGCGGCTTAGTTTCATAGGTTGTACAAAGGTAGGGAAGCAGTTGTGCAAGCCTGGTGTTAACAGTCCTCGCAAGGTCTGTATGTATCAGGAAGTGATGGAATGCTTCCATGTGGTTGGGGTATTGTGGCAAGTATCCTTTAGGACTTCAGTACTCCACAGCAGTAGAGGGGAGTGTCTCAAACCAGTTCTTAAGGCTCCTTTGTTATGTGCTTAATGAGTTATGTGCTGAGTTATGTACTGCTTAATTTGGGGCACGGAAAGTAAGTGATTACGTCAGTTAGATGCTGTAGCTGTGAGAACTAGTGCCTGGGTTTAGTCCCAGTTAAGTGAGAAGGGCTTAAATGGCAGCGAAATTTAATAAGAATCCAGCTGTGCTGATACTTGGCACCACATGTAGCACCCTGAACTATCCAATCACAGTGTGCTTAGTCCTCATTCACTTGTACCGATCTTGCTTTTCTATAGATGTGATGTTATAGCTGACTAGTCTGGCAGCAGTGCGTGTTTGGGTTTCGCTTACCTGACGTGCTGCGGGCAAAACGCTTCACTTGTCAAGGTTTAAAACAACCCCAGCATGGTCTTTGCACTCTTCAGAAGCACTCATTTGATCTTGACTGTTTCTTAACAGGCGTGTGGCATTGTTACGAGCATCTCGAAGGAATACCTTGGGTCTGACCTCACTGTTTCTGATACTGGATTCCAGAGAGACTTCAGAGTGTACCTGCAGCCGAGGCAAACGTGGGTAGCATTTAGTAAGTGCCCTTTCAACTTGGTATCTGTTAATAGATATTCAGGAGGTTCAGTCGCTGTCTTGCTACAGTTTCTGCCTTGGTAAATCTCCTCCTCTGCATACGGTGCTCACAGAAGGAAGCACAATTCTCTTTATACTTTTTCTGCAAGGCTACTAGTGTATGTGTAAGGGGCCATAATGCGGTCGCAGTAGTGATGAGAGTGAAAAACGCTGGTGTTACTAGCAATCTGCTTGCTCTGTAGCAATTTTGTGCTATTTCTAACCCATTTTTGCCTTTTCCTAACTTGGTTTAATCCTTTTTTGGCCATTTCTACCCCTTTTTTGCCCATTTCTAACCCATTTTAAGGGATTTCTTTTGGCTATTTCTAAACAACTCGTGGCCATTTCTATTTCATATTTGCCCATTTCTGACCGGTTTTAAGCCTCTTTTGGCTATTTCTAAACAATTGGGAATTTCGAACCCATTTTATGTCTTTTTATTTTGCTATTTCTAAACAATCGATGGCTACTTCTATCTTATTTTTCATCGCTTCTTACCCTTTTTAAGTCTTTTTTGGCTATTTCTGAACAGTTCCTTGCCATTTCTAGCCTCTTAAGCTTTTCTTAGCTCTTTCTAAACTGGCTTGGCATATTTCTAACCTTTTTTTTTTTTTTCCCAATTCTAAGTCTTTTTAAGCTACTTTGGCCATTCCCAAACCATTTCTGTCCAGTTCATGCCACTTCTAACCCTTCTTTGCCCTATCCTGACTACCTCTGAAACATTTTTATCCATTTCTAACCCATTTTATCTCATTTGTGCTATTCCTATACAACTTACGGTCTTTTCTATCTTACTTTTCCCACTTTTCACCAGTTTTAAGCCATTTTTGTCTATTTGTGAACAGTTCCTTGCCATTTCTAGCCTGTTTTAAGCTTTTCTTAGCTGATTCTAAAATGGCTTGAGCTATTTCTAACCCTTTTTTATCAAGTTCTAAGTCTTTTTAAGACATTTTGGCCATTTCCAAACCCTTTTCATCCTGTTCTTAGCAATTTCTTGCCATTTCTAACCCATTTTTTGCCATTCTTAATCCATTTTTACTTATTTCTAACCCATTTGAAGTCTTTTTTGGCTATTTTTAAGATAATTATTGCCATTTCTATCGTATTTTTGCCCGTTTCTTACCAATTTTAAGCCTTTTTGGGGTTTTTCTTATTCATTCTTGCCCATTTGTACCCCATTTATACCGTGCCGAGTCGTGCTGTGCCGTGCCGAGCAGTGCAGTAAAAATTCTGGCTCTGCCCATGGGAGGGTGCTTGAAAGTGCATGATCCTAAGTTGCTTTGCAACCATAACTGTTCTGTGGTTTTATACCGTGCCGAGTCGTGCTGTGCCGTGCCGAGCAGTGCAGTAAAAATTCTGGCTCTGCCCATGGGAGGGTGCTTGAAAGTGCATGATCCTAAGTTGCTTTGCAACCATAACTGTTCTGTGGTTCTAATACAGGGCAACTGGGGAGCAATGGTGGGGGAATGGGGTTTAATAGGGGGTAATGGGAGGCATGTGGTCGCACCCCGGTGTTCGCGCACCACTTCTGGTCCCTCCGCCGCCACCTTCTTCTCCTTCATACCTGACTGCCGCCATCGCTCCCTCACACCGAGGGACACCGCTGATTGGCTGCCGGTCTCTAGGCGAGAAAGCGTCCATTCAGGTGCGTGCTGTCGCTAAGGGAGAGGCGTTCAGGGATTGGACGACGCTGACTCTGCGTTTCCGTGTCCCGCCCTCGCTGTGAGGCGGGCGGCGCCGTGATTGGTTGGGAGGCGGGAGAGGACGAGGTTATAAAAGGGGCTGTGTTGGGGGGGTGGCAGCCATTTTGTCGTCGGCAGTGGTAGGGGTGTGGGTAGCGGCGGCTTCGGCAGCAGCGGCGACGATGAGGGAGGTAGTAAAAGGGGCGGTGGGAGCGGCGCGGGGGAGTTTCGGGAGGCGGTGGCAGTAGCGGCGGGGGAGGGCTGGTGCCAGCGCCGGAAAGGGCTGTTGCGGCTGCTGTGGCGAGGTAGTAAAAGAGCGGCGGGAGTAGCTGGGGCGAGGGGGGTGTTCAGCGGCGGCGCCTGCCGGAGCTGTGGTAGCAGGAGCGGCAAGGGGGGTGGGCGGCCGGAGCGGCAACGCCTGTAGGAGCGGCGGGGGGGTGGGTGTGAAGGAACTAGGTGACTTAGTGTTTATCAGTGCGTTTAATCACATTTTACTTATTTCATGTTCATGTATAAATTTCTTTGAGTTTTAGTCGAGCTTTTGACACTTTTGTTGACTTTATTCCCTTACTCAGTTTTTTATTGACTTGTATTCACTTAATACTGACTTTTAGCCACTTTATTTTTTTTCTCTTTTTATTCACTTTATATTCGCTTTTTAGTCACACTTCTCAGGTTTTGTTTCTGTGTTTTTCAAGTTATTAGTCACTTCTGTTTGTATTTATTTACTTTTTAGTGAGGCATGTTCACTTTTGCTCACTTTTACTCAATTTTTTGTTCAGTTCTATTTACTTTTACTCACTCTTTATTCAGTTGTGTTGGGAAAACCTGCTTTTGATAACAGTTAGTGAAGCATAGTGAAGTTTAAAGCTTTATTTGAATAAAGGGAGATAGAATAGAATCATGGAATAGTTAGGGTTGGAAAGGACCTTAAGATCATCCAGTTCCAACCCCCCTGCCTTGGGCAGGGACACCTCCCACTAAACCATGCCATCCAAGGCTTTGTCCAACCTGGCCTTGAACACCGCCAGGGATGGAGCATGCACAACCTCCCTGGGCAACCCATTCCAGTGCCTCACCACCCTAACAGGAAAGAGTTTCTTCCTTATATCCAATCTAAACTTCCCCCGTTTAAGTTTTAACCTGTTACCACTTGTCCTGTCACTACAGTCCCTAATGAAGAGTCGCTCCCTAGCATCCTTATAGCCCCCTTCGGATACTGGAAGGCTGCTAGGAGGTCTCTATGCAGCCTTCTCTTCTCCAGGCTAAATCTCCACCAGACACACCTGGTTCAGGGTTTTCCATTTGCATTCAGTATCCACCTACTTGATACCTTCCCTGCCTGCAAAGTCCCTTCTTTCTCCTTTGCCTCAGGTCCTGTGGCCCATTCTACTCTTCAGAAGTGAGAGTTCCCATGAGACAGGCATGTTTCACAAGGCCAAGCAAGTCCTGCGAGGCTTAACAAGTTATTGCATTATTTACGTGGTTTCTTTTTCATAGAATCTCAGGTCTTTTGTAAGATTCTGCACTTTTTCACTGTTCTCAGCAGGTTGTGTGCTTTTGGCAAGGCCACAGCTTTTCTCCACAGCTTTATTCAGGCTTTTTATTCACATTTATTCAGTTGTATTCAGCTTTGAACTCACGTGTGCTTGCTTTTGATTCACTTTTAATTCACTTTTATGCAGTTTTATTCAGATTTCTTTGCGGTTTAGTTACTTTGAGTGGTCTTCAGTTCACTTCTATTTGGTTTTCTTGGAATTAATTCAGCCTTATTCCCTTTTATTCTTTTTCATTGACATTTAATTCACTTTTATTGGGTTTTATTCAGGCTTATTGACTTTCATTGGTGTTTATTCACTTTTCAGCTTGATTCCTGTTTTATTTAACTGCAGTCCAGTTTAATCGAGCTGGAGCGACTGCACTCGGCCCAGCCTTAGGATCGACCTGAGCCCCCCACAGAGGTGAGCCCCACAGCAACCCCCACAAAGATGAGACCCACAGTGACCCTCACACTGCCCCATGGTGCCCCAGTGACACCCGATAGGTACCCTATAGCAGCCAGTAGACACCCCCAACACCAGCCCCATAGTGCCCTATAGACCCACAACACATGTCCCAGAGTTTTTAATTGACTCCTGGCATCATGATGTCACCAGGACCGTGATGACATCATCAGTATCATCAATGAGATAGTGTCTTGTAGGGTCCCCAAGTGCCCCACAGGGCCCCAGCCGCCCTCCCCCGCAACCCAGAAGTACCTCAGCACCAGCTGATTTTTTTTATTCCCTTTCTTTCATTTTTTTTCTTTTTAACTCTCATTCACTTTTAATCGGATTTTATTCAGGTTTGTCCACAGTTTGCTCACTTTGTTTTTTCTTTTATGTTCATAGACACCTTGTAGCCATCCTCAGCACTCCACGGATGTTCAAAGAGACCCCCCCTATAGCCCCATAGGCTGGCCCCTCAGATCCCCAGTAGGCGGCCCCCCTCAGCTGATAGACAGCCTATAGACATCAAATAGAGACCCACAGCGACTGACATGGGTCTTTTTTAAAGATTCTGAAGTTTTTCTGTGTTCTTAGCAGGTTGGTGTATTTTTGGCAAGGCCACAGCTTTTTCTACAAACTTTGTGCAGGTTTCTTCAGGCTTTTTATTCACCTTTATTCACTTTTGAACTCACATGTACTTTCCTTTGATTTGCTTTTAATTCACTTTTATGCAGTTTTATTCAGATTTATTTGCTTTTTAGTTACTTTGGGTGGTCTTCAGTTTACTTCCTTCACTTTTCTTGGAGATTTATTCAGGTTTATTCCATTTTATTCTTTTTAATTCACATTTATTTCACTTTTATTGAGTTTTATTCAGGTTTATTGACTTTCATTGATGTTTATTCACTTTTCAGCTTTATTCCTGTTTTAACTGCAGTCCAATTTAATCAAGACATACTGCAACCTACCAGTACTCCACAGCCACCCTACAGGGAGCTTTGGAAGCCCTGTAGTGAGCCATGACCCCCCATAAACACCCCACGAGAAATCCCCTGCAACTGCTCCATACCTATTGACCCCCACATGGCCCCATGACAATACATAGAGCCGTGCAGACACCCTGCACTGCCCCATAGCACCCACAGCCCCATAGTTCCTTATAGATGCATACACACACCTCATGGCTTTTATTGACCTGAACTTCGGGCTGTCACCAGACCTGGATGACATCATCAGTGACATGGTGCCCTATAGGGAGCCCCTGTGGAAGGTCCCTAAGTGCCCCATAGGGCTCCCACAAGCCCACCACCACCAGCCATAAGTACCCCAACACCAAGTGATTTTTTTTTCTCATGGATTGTAATTCATTTTCATTGGCTTCTATTCAGTTTTATTCAAGTTTTATTTAGTCTTGTTCACTTGTATTCATTTTTATTCACAGTTTAAGCACTTTCTTCACTCTAATGCGCTTTTCACTTGCATTTTTTTCAGTTTTCTTTAAATTTGGTCACTTAATTAACCCTAGCAGTGCAGAGCAACCCATTGGATGCCCCATAGCCCGCAGTAGATCCCATACGGACCCCCCACCCTTAGAGGGGTCCCTGTAGACATCCTATAGAATCCCAGAGTGACCCATAAGACACTCCACAGCAACTGTGAGCGAGCCATGGACATGCCATAGTGACCCACAGACAGGTGTCATGGCGTCACCAGGACTGCAGGGACATCATCATCAGCTACCATGGTACCGCATAGGCCCCTAGTGCCCTGTTGTGCCCCGTAAGTACTCCAGCAGCAATTGATTTTTTTTTTCAATTGACTTTCACTTTTTCATTATTTTCTTCAACTGTTATTTGTAATTTGTTCAGGTTTGTTCACTTTTATTCCTTTTGTATTCATTTATAATCACATTATTCTTTTTTGCTTTTTATTGTCTTTACACACATTTATTTTTTATTAATGTTTTTTCTTCAGCTGTCTTTGCTTTTTAGCCTCCTGTAGTAACACGTTTTGGTTTAAATGCCCCATAGGGACCCAGAGGAAGGCATAGAGCCCCCTAGCCCCTCTAACCAGCCTGCAGAGTCCCACAGCAATGGCTGAAGACTCATGGGGACCTCATAGTCATCACATCACAATGCCATGATGATGAGGGGTGGGGCTGGTTGTGGGGTTAATAAAGTCCTAAGCGTGTGGTCTTTGCTGTGGGCGGGGCTAACGTGGGAGTGTGCAGGCTGGCGGGGGGGGGGGGGGGGCAGAGGGGAGGAGGCCTCTGCTGGGGGGGGGGGGGGGGGGGGGGGGGGGCTGGTGAGGGGCGGAGGCACACGATCCAGGCTAAAGCATGCAAGGGGTGGGGGCGGGGGGGGGGGGGACACACACACCTGCTGTGGTCTGTGGCTGGGGGGGGGGGGGGGGAGCGGGGGGGTGACGCCAGCCTCAGCTGCAGGTAGGTTCCGCCCACCCTTTCATATGACTATGCCAACCTCAGCCCACTTGGCTGATGACCCCTACCCTGGCCACGCCCCCAGCCCCTCACTACCGCTACCCGCATTCCTTGCAAAGGTGTCCCTGAGCGTGGCTACTCTCCGTCCGGACACAGCGGCCTTTTACTAACCTTGCCCAGAGCCCTGGCACGCCCCTAACCAAGCCGCACCTCCCCATCCCACCCAGCAGTCCCCGGCCAACCTGCCCCTAGGTGAGACCACATGCGCATGCACCCTCTCCCCCACAGCACAGCCCATCACCCACCCCCACCCCACCCCCCCCCCCCCAGGAACTTACCCACACACACCCCGTACACACCCAGGAATCTAGACCTGCACGCACCCAACAACACCCCCCACTCACATAAATGGACGTATCCCCCCCACATGCGCGACACCACACCCCCACACACACACATACCCACTCATACGCACATTCCCCCCCCACACCCCCCGCTTGTACCCCCGTACACACACGCCTCCACAACCACCACCCCACACACACCTTCCATTCACCGCTGTACACACACTCGCCCCTGCCACTCATACAAAACCCACAAACACTCCCCACTTGCATACGCCCCACGTACACTCCCCCCACACGTCCCCCACTCACGCAAATATGCACACACCACCCCTATAAACACACTCTCCATGCACGCACACTTCTCCACACGCGAACACCTCCGACACACCACCCCCCACACAAACTCTACATGCACACACATGCCTGCCATGCACCATGAACGCATACCCCACCCACCCACCCTCCACACACAAATATGCAGACCCCACACACTCCACACCCATCCCTATGCACACAAGCACATGCACCCCCCACAAGCACACCCCCCCCACTCACACACACACCCCCCATATGCATACCCCCCACCCACACTCCTCTACACACAAACATGCACACCCCCACTCACACACAAATATGCAGACCCCACACCCATCCCCATGCACGCAAACAAGCACATGCACACCCCCCCCCACAAACACACCCCCCACTCAAACACGCGCACACACATGTACACACTCCATTGTGCCCACACCCCCTGCCACACACACCCACACTTCACACCCCTCCACAAACACACGCCCCTGTAAACACCCCCCTACTCACACGCACACAGATGCCCCTACACACTGCCCCACTCACTCCTCCCACACCACCCACCACTCACCACCCCCAACACATAACCCATACACCCGCCCCACTCACACCCCTCCACATGTACCCCATAGACAAACATGCACACCCCACTCGGACCCCCTCCCCCCGCAACTCCCTAGACACAGCCCCTCACTCCCACCCCTCCACTCAGACTGCTCTACACACACACAACCCTAACCCCCTACCCAGAGTCACACAAATATCACACACACCCCTCCCATAGACACAAACATGCACACCCTACTCTGACCCCAGTCCCCCCCCAGACACAGCCCCCCACCCACACCCCTTTATGCCACGTACACCCCCCTCCTCAAACACACTCCTCCCCAAACACCCCCCCATTCACATTCACACAAATACAAATTATATATCCATCATCCCCCCCCCAGCAGACGCACACCTTCCTCCCGCCAAACGTACACCACTCAGACACCACCACCACCACCACCCCCCCCCCCCCCCGGGCACAACCCCTGACACACAAAGACAAACGTGCGTGCGTGCACACACACACCACACCCCCCCACACCCCCCCCCCCCAGATACAAACAATGCACACCCCACCTCAGGTACACACCTCCCACCCCTATTTGAACACAA
>NW_026893526.1:0-30484 GCF_033815535.1 Pezoporus flaviventris | reverse complement strand
TCCTCCCTCTCGCTTCCTATTGGCCGGCGCGCAAACCACGCCCCCCCCCTCTCCGGTCTCTTCCCTTCCTCCCTGTTACCATGGCGACGCGCATGCGCCGTGCTTCCAAGCGGGGGGGGGGGGCTGCGTGTGTTTAAACGGCCCCCAAACGCGTTTAAACGGCGGCTATCGCGACATAGACACGCTACGGACGGGGGTGGGGCTGGGAGCTATCGCGACATAGAAACGATATCGGGGGGAAGAAGAAAGGGAGCGTTTAAACGCGGTTGCGCGGTGAGGGGATCCAAGATGGCGGCGGCCACGGTCCGTACAAGGCGCGGGCCTTGTGGTGGTGGTGGTGTGTGTGGGGGGGGGGGATCCAAGATGGCGGCGCCCACGTTCCGTACAAGGCGCGGTGATGTTTGGCATCCCATAATAAGCGAGGTGACGAAACAAAAGCCCCAGGGCGTTTATTGGTCAGAGGCCGATGGTGTAAGAGCGGCCCGCGGGGTTGTGGAGGGCGGAAGGGGCGGGGCCGGTGACGGCCCATTCGTACCACACCTTCTTGGGGGTGGAGCAACGCCAAAAGGCCACGGTGAGGTCCTGGCCGGCCTGTAGGGGGAGGGGTTGCTGGGGGGGGGGGAGGGGGGAGGGGAAAGGGGGAGATAAGAAAGGGAGAAAAATGAGAGGGGAAAATGGCGGCGGGGATGTGAAGAGGAAGAGGGGGGGAGGCAAGATGGCGGCGGCCACGTGGTGGGAAGCAAGATGGCGGCGGCCGTGAGGGAAGCAAGATGGCGGCGGCCGTGTGGTGGGAAGCAAGATGGCGGCGGCCATAAGGGAGGCAAAATGGCGGGGGCCATAGGGGAGAGTGGCCATGGGGAAGGCAAGATGGCGGCGGCCGTGTGGTGGAAAGCAAGATGGCGGCGGCCATAGGGGAGAGTGGCCATGGGGTGGAAGGCAAATGGTGGTGGCCATAGGGGAAGGCAAGATGGCGGCGGCCATAAGGGAGCCAAGATGGCGGCGGCCACGTGGTGGAAAGCAAGATGGCGGCGGCCATAAGGGAGCCAAGATGGCGGTGGCCATAGGGGGCAGGAAGCCAAGATGGCGGCGGCTATAGGGGGCAGTGGTCATGGGGGAGTCAAGATGGAGGTGGCCATGGGGAGAGGGGGGGGTGAAGCCAAGATGGCGGAGGCCATATGGGGCAGGAAGCCAAGATGGCGCTGCACATAGGGAAGCCAAAATGGCGGCGGCCATGGGGTGGGAGGCAAGATGGCGGCGGCCATGGGGTGGGAGGCAAGATGGCGGTGGCCATAGGGGAAGGCAAGATGGAGGTGGCCATAGGGGGTGGCAGCTATGGGGGGAAGGCAAGATGGCGGCGGCCATGGGGAGGGGGGTTGAAGCAAAGATGGCGGAGCCAAGATGGCAGAGCCCATATGGGGCAGGAAGCCAAGATGGCAGCCCCATAGGGAAGCCAAGATGGTGGCACCCATGGTGAGGGGGTGGAGCCAAGATGGCGGCGCCCATAGGGGGCAGGCAGCCAAGATGGCGGCGCCCATAGGGGGCAGGAAGCCAAAATGGCAGCCCCATAGGGAAACCAAGATGGCGGCGCCCATGGTGAGGGGGCGGAGCCAAGATGGCGGCGCCCATGTTGAGGGGGCGGAGCCAAGATGGCGGCACCCAAAGGGGAAGCCAAGATGGTGGCACCCATAGGGTGCAGGAAGCCAAGATGGCAGCCCCATAGGGAAGCCAAGATGGTGGCACCCATAGTGGGGGGGAAGCCAAGATGGCGGCACCCATAGGGTGCAGGCAGCCAAAATGGCGGCCCCATAGGGAAGCCAAGATGGCGGTGCCCATAGGGGGTGGTGGCCATGGGGGGAAGCCAAGATGGCGGCACCCATAGGGGGCAGGAAGCCAAAATGGCAGCCCCATAGGGAAGCCAAGATGGCGGCGCCCATGGTGGGGTGAGGGGGGGCAGAGCCAAGATGGCGGCGCCCATGTTGAGGGGGTGGAGCCAAGATGGCGGCGCCCATAGGGAGCAGGAAGCCAAGATGGCAGCGCCCATAGGGGGCAGGGAGCCAAAATGGCGGCCCCATAGGGAAGCCAAGATGGCGGCGCCCATGGTGAGGGGGGATCAGAACCAAGATGGCGGCGCCCATAGGGTGCAGGCAGCCAAAATGGCGGCCCCATAGGGAAGCCAAGATGGCAGCGCCCATAGGGTGCAGGGAGCCAAAATGGCGGCCCCATAGGGGGTGGTGGCCATGGGGGGAAGCAAAGATGGCGGCGCCCATAGGGGGCAGGAAGCCAAAATGGCGGCCCCATAGGGAAGCCAAGATGGCGGCGCCCATGGTGGGGAGAGGGGGGGGCAGAGCCAAGATGGCGGCGCCCATGTTGAGGGGGCGGAGCCAAGATGGCGGCACCCATAGGGGGCAGGAAGCCAAGATGGCAGCGCCCATAGTGGGGGGGAAGCCAAGATGGCGGCGCCCATAGGGTGCAGGCAGCCAAAATGGCGGTACCCATAGGGAAGCCAAGATGGCGGCGCCCATGGTGAGGGGGCAGAGCCAAGATGGCGGCGCCCACAGGGGGCGGCCATGTTGGGGGCGGTACCTTGATGGGGAAGAAGATGGGGAACCAGGAGAACATCCCCGGGGAGTGCGTCTCCGGGCGGATACCTGCGGGGTCATGTGACCACGGGAGGACACGCCCCCCCCCCCCCCCGGGATACTCGCACCCCATAGAGCCCCATAGACACCCCATAGCGCCCCACAGAGCCCCATAGACATCACATAGCACCCCATAGACACCCCCCAGAGCCCAGTAACACCCCACAGCACCCCATAGACACCCCATAGACACCCCATAGAGCCACACAGACAACACACAGCACCCCATAGACGCCCCATAGCACCCCACAGAGCTCCCATAGACACCGCTTAACACCCCACAGACACCCCATAGCGGCCCACAGACACCCCAGAGCACCCCCCAGAGCCCCACAGCACCACATAGACACCCCCTAGAGCCCCACAGACGCCCCATAGATACCCCATAGAGCCACATAGAACCCCATAGACAACCCAAAGCACCCCACAGACACCCCATAGTGCTCCATAGAGCCCCATAGACACCCCACAGAGCCCCCCAGACACCCCATAGATAACCCACAGAGCCCCATACACACCCCATAGCCACCCCATAGACCCCCCATAGCACCCCGTAGACACCCCCCAGACACCCTGTAGAGCCCCATAGAGCCCCATAGACACCCCATAGCACCCCATAGATCCTCATAGACCCCCCATAGACCCCCATAGACCCCCATAGCACCCCATAGATCCCCATAGACCCCACATAGACCCCCATAGCCGCCCCATAGACCCCCATAGGCACCCCATAGACCCCCCATAGACCCCCCATAGCCACCCCATAGACCCCCATAGACACCCCATAGACCCCCATAGATCCCCATAGCACCTCATAGACCCCCATAGCACCCCACAGAGCCCCATAGCCACCCCATAGACCCCCCATAGACCCCCCATAGCACCCCATAGACCCCCATAGCACCCCATAGCACCCCATAGACCCCCACAGCACCCCATAGACCCCCATAGCCACCCCATAGCACCCCATAGACCCCCCATAGACCCCCATAGCCACCCCATAGACCCCCATAGCACCCCATAGACCCCCCATAGACCCCCCATAGCCACCCCATAGCACCCCATAACCACCCCATAGCCACCCCATAGCCACCCCATAGCGCCCTACTGAGGGTGATGTCCCCATAGAGGGTGGTCTCGAAGTAGCCAGCGAAGCCATGGAGCACGGAGTTGACCTGGACCCGGAAGGTCAGGAGGCGGTACCGGCTGTTGTCATTGGCTGCCTCTGCCGCAAGGAGCCACGCCATTGGTCGGCGCCCCCGCTGACGTCAGCGGGGGCGCCGACCAATGGCTTACCGGGGTTGGGGTGCTGGAAGGTGAAGCAAGGTTGGGGGGCGGCCAATTGGTGGTAGTTGTGGAGGCGGACGACGTAGGGCATCTCGAACTGGGCCTATGGGGCAGGGACCCATAGATGGAGCCATAGATGGACCCATAGATGGGCCTATAGATGGACCCATAGATGGAGCCATAGGGCGACCCATAGATGGAGCCATAGGGCGACCCATAGATGGGCCTATAGATGGACCCATAGATGGAGCCATAGGGCGACCCATAGATGGAGCCATAGGGGGTCCCATAGATGGAGCCATAGGGCGACCCATAGATGGAGCCATAGGGGGACCTATAGATGGAGCCATAGGGGTACCCATAGATGGAGCCATAGGGCGACCCATAGATGGAGCCATAGATGGACCCATAGATGGAGCAATAGGGGGACCCATAGATGGAGCCATAGGGGGACCCATAGATGGAGCCATAGGGCGACCCATAGATGGACCCATAGATGGAGCCATAGATGGAGCCATAGGGCGACCCATAGATGGAGCCATAGGGGGACCCATAGATGGAGCCATAGGGGGACCCATAGATGGAGCCATAGATGGACCCATAGATGGAGCCATAGGGGGACCCATAGATGGAGCCATAGATGGACCCATAGATGGAGCCATAGGGGGACCCATAGATGGAGCCATAGGGGACCCATAGATGGAGCCATAGGGGGGCCCATAGATGGAGCCATAGGGGGACCCATAGATGGAGCCATAGGGGGACCCATAGATGGAGCCATAGGGGGACCCATAGATGGAGCCATAGGGCGACCCATAGATGGACCCATAGATGGAGCCATAGATGGAGCCATAGGGCGACCCATAGATGGGCCTATAGATGGACCCATAGATGGAGCCATAGATGGACCCATAGATGGAGCCATAGGGCGACCCATAGATGGAGCCATAGATGGACCCATAGATGGAGCCATAGGGGGACCCATAGATGGAGCCATAGGGGGGCCCATAGATGGAGCCATAGGGGGACCCATAGATGGAGCCATAGGGTGACCCATAGATGGGCCTATAGATGGACCCATAGATGGAGCCATAGGGGGGCCCATAGATGGGCCCATGGATGGAGCCACAGACAGGCCCATAGAGTGACCCATAGATAGACCCATAGATGGACCCATGGGGGACCCATAGAGGGACCCATGGGGGACCCATAGATGGACCCATAAATGGACCCATAGGGGGACCAATAGAGTGACCCATAGATGGACCCATACAGAGACCCATAGAGTGACCCATAGATGGAACCATAGATGGACCCACAGAGTGACCCACGGAGTGACCCATAGATGGGCCCATAGAGGGACCCATAGATGGACCCATAAATGGACCCATAGATGGACCCATAGAGCAACACATAGCCCCCCCCCAAGCCCCATAACCTGCCCCATTGCCCTCCATAGCTGCCCTATAGACCCCCCCCAGCCCCATAGCCACCCCACTGACCCCCATAGCTGCCCCATACCCAGCCCCACTGCCCCCCCCGATGCCCCATAACCTGCCCCACTGCCCTCCATAGCTGCCCTATAGACACCCCCCAGCCCCATAGCCACCCCATTGACCCCCATAGCAACACATACCCAGCCCCATAGCTGCCCCATAGCCGCCCCATTGACCCCACGGCTGCCCCATACCCAGCCCCATAGCCGCCCCATAGCTGCCCCATACCCAGCCCCATAGCAGCCCCATAGCCGCCCCATAGCTGCCCCATAGCCGCCCCATTGACCCCCATAGCTGCCCCATACCCAGCCCCATAGCAGCCCCATAGCCACCCCATACCCAGCCCCATAGCTGCCCCATACCCAGCCCCATAGCTGCCCCATAGCCGCCCCATACCCAGCCCCATAGCTGCCCCATACCCAGCCCCATAGCCGCCCCATAGCTGCCCCATAGCCGCCCCTTGACCCCCATAGCTGCCCCATACCCAGCCCCATAGCTGCCCCATAGCAGCCCCATACCCAGCCCCATAGCCGCCCCATAGCCGCCCCATACCCAGCCCCATAGCTGCCCCATAGCCGCCCCATACCCAGCCCCATAGCTGCCCCATAGCCAGCCCCATAGCTGCCCCATAGCAGCCCCATAGCTGCCCCATACCCAGCCCCACAGCCGCCCCATAGCTGCCCCATAGCTGCCCCATACCCAGCCCCACAGCCGCCCCATAGCTGCCCCATAGCAGCCCCATTGCTGCCCCATACCCAGCCCCATAGCTGCCCCATAGCCAGCCCCATAGCAGCCCCATAGCCGCCCCATACCCAGCCCCACAGCCGCCCCATAGCTGCCCCATAGCTGCCCCATAGCTGCCCCATAGCCAGCCCCATAGCTGCCCCATAGCAGCCCCATAGCTGCCCCATACTCAGCCCCACAGCCGCCCCATAGCTGCCCCATAGCCGCCCCTTGACCCCCATAGCTGCCCCATACTCAGCCCCATAGCTGTCCCATAGCCAGCCCCATACCCAGCCCCATAGCCGCCCCATACCCAGCCCCATAGCTGCCCCATACCCAGCCCCATAGCTGCCCCATACCCAGCCCCATAGCTGCCCCATAGCCGCCCCATACCCAGCCCCATAGCTGCCCCATACCCAGCCCCATAGCCGCCCCATAGCTGCCCCATAGCCGCCCCTTGACCCCCATAGCTGCCCCATACTCAGCCCCATAGCTGTCCCATAGCCAGCCCCATACCCAGCCCCATAGCTGCCCCATACCCAGCCCCATAGCTGCCCCATAGCAGCCCCATACCCAGCCCCATAGCCGCCCCATAGCCGCCCCATACCCAGCCCCATAGCTGCCCCATAGCTGCCCCATACCCAGCCCCATAGCTGCCCCATAGCCACCCCATACCCAGCCCCATAGCTGCCCCATACCCAGCCCCATAGCCGTCCCATAGCTGCCCCATAGCCGCCCCTTGACCCCCATAGCTGCCCCATACTCAGCCCCATAGCTGTCCCATAGCCAGCCCCACAGCCGCCCCATAGCTGCCCCATAGCTGCCCCATACCCAACCCCACAGCTGCCCCATAGCTGCCCCATAGCAGCCCCATTGCTGCCCCATACCCAGCCCCATAGCTGCCCCATAGCTGCCCCATACCCAGCCCCACAGCCGCCCCATAGCTGCCCCATAGCAGCCCCATAGCCTGGCCCCATAGCCGCCCCATAGCCAGCCCCATAGCTGCCCCATAGCCAGCCCCATAGCAGCCCCATACCCAGCCCCATAGCTGCCCCATACCCAGCCCCATAGCCGCCCCATAGCTGCCCCATAGCCAGCCCCATAGCAGCCCCATACCCAGCCCCATAGCTGCCCCATACCCAGCCCCATAGCTGCCCCATACCCAGCCCCATAGCCGCCCCATAGCTGCCCCATAGCCACCCCTTGACCCCCATAGCTGCCCCATACTCAGCCCCATAGCTGTCCCATAGCCAGCCCCATAGCCACCCCATACCCAGCCCCATAGCTGCCCCATTGACCCCCATTGCTGCCCCATACCCAGCCCCACAGCCGCCCCATAGCTGCCCCATTGCTGCCCCATACCCAGCCCCATAGCTGCCCCATAGCCGCCCCATAGCTGCCCCATAGACGGTACCTCGGGGTCGCGGTCGCGCTCGCGGCAGCCCCGCACCTCGGTGTAGAGCTTGGAGGAGGAGATGGGCGCCAGGAAGGAGGTGTAGGAGCAGGGGATGCTCACCCCCCCCGCTGTGGGGCACAGACCCATGGCGACCCATAGGCATCCGTTAGAACCCCATTGAGCCCCATTGAGCCCCATTGAAATCACATAGAACCCCATTATAACCCCATTGAAACCCATTGAACCCCATTATCCCCCATTAAACCCCATTGAACCCCATTCTAACCCCATAGAACCCCATTAAACCCCATAGAACCCCATTAAACCCCATTATAACCCCATAGAACCCCATTATAACCCCACAGAACCGCATTCTAACCCCATAGAACCCCATTCTAACCCCATAGAACCCCATTCTAACCCCATAGAACCCCATAGAACCCCATTCTAACCCCATAGAACCCCATTCTAACCCCATAGAACCCCATTAAACCCCATTGAACCCCATTATAACCCCACTGAACCCCATTATCCCCCATTATAACCCCACTGAACCCCATTATAACCCCATAGAACCCCATTATAACCCCATTAAACCCCATAGAACCCCATTCTAACCCCATAGAACCCCATTGAACCCCATTCTAACCCCATAGAACCCCATTATAACCCCATTCTAACCCCATAGAACCCCATTCTAACCCCATAGAACCCCATTCTAACCCCATAGAACCCCATTATAACTCCATTAAACCCCATTCTAACCCCATAGAACCCCATTAAACCCCATAGAACCCCATTATAACCCCATTAAACCCCATTATAACCCCATAGAACCCCATTAATCCCCATTCTAACCCCATTCTAACCCCATTAAACCCCATTATAACCCCATTAAACCCCATAGAACCCCATTCTAACCCCATAATAACCCCACAGAACCCCATTCTAACCCCATAGAACCCCATTCTAACCCCATAGAACCCCATTAAACCCCATAGAACCCCATTCTAACCCCATAGAACCCCATTCTAACCCCATTCTAACCCCATTGAACCCCATTATAACCCCATAGAACCACATTATAACCCCACAGAACCCCATTCTAACCCCATAGAACCCCATAGAACCCCATTAAACCCCATAGAACCCCATTCTAACCCCATAGAACCCCATTATAACCCCATTCTAACCCCATAGAACCACATTATAACCCCACAGAACCCCATTCTAACCCCATAGAACCCCATTAATCCCCATTATAACCCCATAGAACCCCATAGAACCCCATTATAACCCCATAGAACCCCATTAAACCCCATAGAACCCCATTCTAACCCCATAGAACCCCATTCTAACCCCATTCTAACCCCATAGAACCCCATTAAACCCCATTCTAACCCCATTCTAACCCCATAGAACCCCATTAAACCCCATTGAACCCCATTGAACCCCATTAAACCCCATTCTAACCCCATTAAACCCCATTCTAACCCCATTAAACCCCATTCTAACCCCATAGAACCCCATTAACCCCATTATAACCCCATTCTAACCCCATTGAACCCCATTAAACCCCATTCTAACCCCATTGAACCCCATTAAACCCCATTATACCCCATAGAACCCCATTATACCCCATAGAACCCCATTAAACCCCATAGAACCCCATTATAACCCCATAGAACCCCATTAAACCCCATAGAACCCCATTGAACCCCATTATAACCCCATTATAACCCCATTCTAACCCCATAGAACCCCATTATAACCCCATAGAACCCCATTAAACCCCATTATAACCCCATAGAACCCCATTATAACCCCATTGAAACCCATTATAACCCCATTATAACCCCATTAAACCCCATTCTAACCCCATAGAACACCATTATAACCCCATTGAACCCCATAGAACCCCATTATAACCCCATTAAACCCCATTATAACCCCATTCTAACCCCATAGAACCCCATTATAACCCCATTATAACCCCATTAAACCCCATAGAACCCCATAGAACCCCATTAAACCCCATAGAACCCCATTATACCCCATAGAACCCCATAGATCCCCCTTTCCATCCCATAATCCCCACCCTTGAGGCAGTGCTGGGCCCCATCCAGGCACTCGGGGCTCAATTCGTTGTCCCCAAAGGAACCCAAGAGCTCGGAGACCACGAGGTCGGCGCCCTCGGGGGGGCTCCAGCCCCTCATGTCCTGCCCCACAACCGTCACCTGCGCCCCCCACTCCTCGTACTGCCAGCTCTGCAGCCTGCGGGGGATAGGGGGCGGCTATGGGGCGGCTATGGGGTGGCTATGGGGTGTCTATGGGGCTCTATGGGGTGGCTATGGGGGGTCTATGGGGCGCTATGGGGTGTCTATGGGGCGCTATGGGGTGGCTATGGGGTGGCTATGGGGGTCTATGGGGCTCTATGGGGTGGCTATGGGGGTCTATGGGGGTCTATGGGGCGCTATGGGGTGGCTATGGGGCGCTATGGGGGTCTATGGGGTGTCTATGGGGGGTCTATGGGGTGGCTATGCGGTGTCTATGGGGGTCTATGGGGGTCTATGGGGTGTCTATGGGGTGTCTATGGGGGTCTATGGGGTGTCTATGGGGTATCTATGGGGTTTCTATGGGGCTCTACAGGATACCAAGGGGGGGGTCTATGGGGTCTCTATGGGGTCTCTATGGGGTTTCTATGATGTTTCTATAGGGCTGTATGGGGTTTCTATGGGGCTCTATGGGGTCTCTATGATGTCTCTATGGGGATCTATGGGGCCCTATGATGTCTCTATAGGGCTCTATGGGGTTTCTATGGGGCCGTATGGGGTCTCTATAGGGCTCTGTGGGGCCCTATGATGTCTCTATGGACATCCCCCCCCCACTCTATGGGGGCTCAATGGGGCTCTATGGGGCAGGGCTATGGGGCAGGGCTATGGGGCAGCACTAAGGGGCAGCACTATGGGGCAGGGCTATGGGGCAGCACTAAGGGGCAGCACTATGGGGCAGGGCTATGGGGCAGGGCTATGGGGCAGGGCTATGGGGCAGCACTAAGGGGCAGCACTATGGGGCAGCACTATGGGGCAGGGCTATGGGGCAGCGCTATGGGGCAGCGCTATGGGGCAGGGCTATGGGGCAGCGCTATGGGGCAGCGCTACGGGGCAGGGCTATGGGGCAGCGCTATGGGACAGGGCTATGGTGTAGGGCTATGGGGCAGCGCTATGGGGCAGGGCTATGGGGCAGCGCTATGGGGCAGCGCTACGGGGCAGGGCTATGGGGCAGGGCTATGGGGCAGCGCTATGGGACAGGGCTATGGTGTAGGGCTATGGGGCAGTGCTATGGGGCAGGGCTATGGGGCAGGGCTATGGGGCAGGGCTATGGTGTAGGGCTATGGGGCAGCACTAAGGGGCAGCGCTATGGGGCAGCGCTATGGGGCAGGGCTATGGGGCAGCGCTATGGGACAGGGCTATGGTGTAGGGCTATGGGACAGGGCTATGGTGTAGGGCTATGGGGCAGCGCTACGGGGCAGCACTACAGGGCAGGGCTATGGGGTAGTGCTATGGGGCAGGGCTATGGGGCAGCGCTATGGGGCAGCGCTATGGGGCAGGGCTATGGGGCAGGGCTACGGGGCAGCACTACGGGGCAGGGCTATGGGGCAGCGCTATGAGGCAGTGCTATGGGGCAGGGCTACGGGGCAGCGCTATGGGGCAGGGCTATGGGGCAGCGCTATGGGGCAGGGCTATGGGGCAGCGCTATGGGGCAGCGCTATGGGGCAGCGCTATGGGGCAGGGCTATGGGGCAGGGCTATGGGACAGGGCTATGGTGTAGGGCTATGGGGCAGCGCTATGGGGCAGCGCTATGGGGCAGGGCTATGGGGCAGCGCTCACGTGACCACGGCGTTGGGGTTCTTCTCCACGGCGTAGACCCTGATTGGCCGCGCTGCCTGGCGGGAAGCTCGGAGGGCGGCGCTCACCAGCGGCCCCCGCCCCGCCCCCAGCACCATCACCACCCTATGGGGCAGAGCGAGGTGTGGGGTGCCCCATAGCGACCCATAGCGGGGACCCATAGGGACCCATAAGTGGGGTAGAGGGACCCATAAGTGGGGTAGAGGGACCCGTAAGTGGGGTAGAGGGACCCGTAAGTGGGGTTGGGGGACCCATAAGTGGGGTAGGGGGGACCCATAGGGACCCATAAGTGGGGTAGAGGAACCCATAGGGACCCATAAGTGGGGTATATGGACCCATAAGTGGGGTAGAGGGACCCATAGGGACCCATAAGTGGGGGAGAGGAACCCATAGGGACCCATAAGTGGGGGAGAGGGACCCATAAGTGGGGTAGAGGAGGACCCATAGGGACCCATAAGTGGGGTAGAGAGACCCATAGGTGGGGTAGGGGGACCCATAGGGACCCATAAATGGTGTAGAGGGGACTCATAGGGACCCATAAGTGGGGCTGGGGGACCCATAGGGACCCATAAGTGAGGTATACGGACCCATAAGTGGGGTAGAGGGACCCATAAGTGGGGTATACGGACCCATAAGTGGGGTAGGGGGACCCATAGGGACCCATAAGTGGGGTGCAGGGGTGCCCCATAGGGATGTGGGGCACCCCACAGATGGCGTATGGGGTTCCCCAAAGGACCCGTGAGGTGCAGAGGGACCCATAAGTGGGGTGCAAGGGTGCCCCATAGGGATGTGGGGCGCCCCATAGCGATGTGGGGCGCCCCATAGCACTCACTGCACATTGGTGTCCTTCTCCTCCTCAGGCACCCGGTCGAGCAGGCACCTATATATCGCCTTATAAGGAAGGGGGGCGTGGTTATGCTAATGAGGCGCGGGACAGCAGCCAATGGGAGGCCTCGGCCCCGCCCACCTGCTGGTATTGGGAGTATTTGATTGGATCCTTCTCGAACACCTCATAGGTCTGCGACTCCAGGTTGTCCATAAGGGGCTATGGGGAGAAGGGGGCGTGGCCTGTGAGCCCCATATATGGGCAGGCCACGCCCCCTTTCATATCCTCATAGGACCTATTAAATCCCATATATGGGCAGGCCACGCCCCCTTCCACTCCCCATAGGACCCATTTCCATATATAGGCAGGCCACGCCCAACTTTCCCCCGCCCCATAGAACCCATTTAACCCCATATATGGGCAGGCCACGCCCCCTTCCCAGCCCCATAGGACCCATTTAACCCCATATATGGGCAGGCCACGCCCCCTTCCCTGCCCCATAGGACCCATTTAACCCCATATATGGGCAGGCCACGCCCCCTTCCACTCCACATTTACCCCCATAGGACCCCTCCAACCCCATAGACCCCATTCCCAGCCCCATAGAACCCATTCCAACCCCCACAAACCCCATTCCCAGCCCCATAGAACCCATTCCAAACCCCATAGAACCCATTCCCAGCCCCACAAACCCCATTCCCAGCCCCACAGACCCCATTCCCAGCCCCATAGAACCCATTCCAAACCCCACAAACCCCATTCCCAGCCCCATAGAACCCATTCCCAGCCCCATAGAACCCCATTCCAACCCCATAGAACCCCATTCCCAGCCCCATAGACCCCATTCCCAGCCCCACAGACCCCATTCCCAGCCCCACAGACCCCATTCCCAGCCCCACAAACCCCATTCCCAGCCCCATAGAACCCCATTCCCAGCCCCATAGAACCCATTCCAAACCCCACAAACCCCATTCCCAGCCCCACAGACCCCATTCCCAGCCCCATAGAACCCCATTCCCAGCCCCATAGAACCCATTCCAAACCCCACAAACCCCATTCCCAGCCCCATAGAACCCATTCCCAGCCCCATAGAACCCCATTCCAACCCCATAGAACCCCATTCCCAGCCCCATAGACCCCATTCCCAGCCCCACAGACCCCATTCCCAGCCCCACAAACCCCATTCCCAGCCCCATAGACCCCATTCCCACCCCATAGAACCCATTCCCAACCCCATAGAACCCCATTCCCAGCCCCATAGACCCCATTCCAACCCCCACAAACCCCATTCCCAGCCCCACAAACCCCATTCCCAGCCCCATAGAACCCATTCCCACCCCCACAAACCCCATTCCCAGCCCCATAGACCCCATTCCAACCCCCACAAACCCCATTCCCAGCCCCATAGACCCCATTCCCAGCCCCACAAACCCCATTCCCAGCCCCATAGAACCCATTCCAACCCCCACAAACCCCATTCCCAGCCCCACAAACCCCATTCCCACCCCCACAAACCCCATTCCCAGCCCCATAGAACCCATTCCCAGCCCCACAAACCCCATTCCCAGCCCCACAAACCCCATTCCCAGCCCCATAGACCCCATTCCAACCCCCACAAACCCCATTCCCACCCCATAGAACCCATTCCAACCCCCACAAACCCCATTCCCAGCCCCATAGAACCCATTCCCAGCCCCACAAACCCCATTCCCAGCCCCATAGACCCCATTCCCAGCCCCATAGACCCCATTCCCAGCCCCACAAACCCCATTCCCAGCCCCACAAACCCCATTCCCAGCCCCATAGAACCCATTCCCAGCCCCACAAACCCCATTCCCAGCCCCATAGAACCCCATTCCCAGCCCCACAAACCCCATTCCCAGCCCCATAGACCCCATTCCAACCCCCACAAACCCCATTCCCAGCCCCATAGAACCCATTCCAACCCCCACAGACCCCATTCCCAGCCCCATAGAACCCATTCCAACCCCACAAACCCCATTCCCAGCCCCATAGAACCCATTCCCAGCCCCATAGAACCCATTCCAAGCCCCATAGACCCCATTCCCAGCCCCATAGACCCCATTCCCAGCCCCATAGACCCCATTCCCAGCCCCACAAACCCCATTCCCAGCCCCATAGACCCCATTCCCAACCCCACAAACCCCATTCCCAGCCCCACAGACCCCATTCCCACCCCATAGAACCCATTCCAACCCCCACAAACCCCATTCCCAGCCCCACAGACCCCATTCCCAGCCCCATAGAACCCATTCCAACCCCCACAAACCCCATTCCCACCCCATAGAACCCATTCCCAGCCCCATAGACCCCATTCCCAGCCCCATAGAACCCCATTCCCAGCCCCATAGAATCCCATTCCCAGCCCCATAGCGGCCCCCCCCCTCCAGCCCCATAGCGGCCCCCCAACCTGCAGGGGGCTCTGCAGGTAATCCTCGTAGCCCCTAGCGAAGAGCTCATAGGCCGAGGGGGGGGGCCGGTGCTGCCCCACATGTTCCAGGTACTGCAGGTAGGAAGCCAGGGGCTTCCCCCCATGGCGGGGGGCGCCCGTCAGCACCACCTGCACCTCCAACTTGGGGGGCGGGCACAGGGGGGGACGGTGGGGGTACAGAGAGATCACGTAGGGACCCATAGAGATCCATAGGGACCCATAGAGATCCATAGGGACCCATAGGGACCCATAGAGACCCATAGAGACCCATAGAGACCCATAGAGAACCATAGAGACCCATAGAGACCCATAGAGACCCATAGAGACCCATAGAGACCCATAGGGACACATAGAGACCCATAGAGACACATAGAGACCCATAGGGACCCATAGAGACCCATAGAGAACCATAGAGACCCATAGGGACCCATAGAGACCCATAGAGACACATAGAAACCCATAGAGACACATAGAGACCCCATAGAGAACCATAGAGACCCATAGGGACCCATAGAGACCCATAGAGACACATAGAGACCCATAGAGACCCATAGAGAACCATAGAGACCCATAGGGACCCATAGAGACCCATAGAGACACATAGAGACCCATAGAGATCCATAGAGACACATAGAGAACCATAGAGACCCATAGGGACCCATAGGGACCCATAGAGACCCATAGAGACCCATAGAGAACCATAGAGACCCATAGGGACCCATAGAGACCCATAGAGACACATAGAGACCCATAGAGACCCCATAGAGACCCATAGAGACCCATAGGGACACATAGAGACCCATAGGGACCACATAGAGACCCCATAGAGACCCATAGAGACCCATAGAAACCCATAGAGACCCATAGAAACCCCATAGAGATTCATAGAGACCCATAGAGACCCATAGAGACCCACAGAGACCCATAGAGATCCATAGAGACCCATAGGGACACATAGAGACCCATAGAGACCCCATAGAGATCCACAGACACCACACAGAGCCCTATAGACACCCCATAGACCCCCATAGACACCTCACAGACCCCCACAGAAACCCCACAGACCCCCATAGACACCCCGTAGAGCCCCATAGACCCCCCATAGAAACCACAGACCCCCATAGACCCCCCATAGACCCCCCATAGACCCCCATAGACCCCCCATAGACCCCCCATAGACACCCCATAGACCCCCCATAGACACCCCATAGACCCCCATAGACCCCCCATAGACACCCCATAGACACCCCATAGAGCCCCACAGACCCCCATAGACCCCCCATAGACCCCCATAGACCCCCATAGACCCCCCATAGACACCCCATAGACACCCCATAGACCCCCATAGACCCCCATAGACCCCCCATAGACCCCCATAGACCCCCCATAGACCCCCCATAGACACCCCATAGACCCCCATAGACCCCCCACAGACCCCCATAGACCCCCCATAGACCCCCCATAGACCCCCATAGACCCCCCATAGACCCCCATAGACACCCCATAGACCCCCCACAGACCCCCATAGACCCCCATAGACCCCCCATAGACCCCCCATAGACCCCCATAGACCCCCACAGACCCCCCATAGACCCCCCATAGACCCCCATAGACCCCCCATAGACACCCCATAGACCCCCCATAGAGCCCCATAGACCCCCCATAGACACCCCATAGACCCCCCATAGACCCCCATAGACCCCCCATAGACACCCCATAGACCCCCCATAGAGCCCCATAGACCCCCCATAGACACCCCATAGACCCCCCATAGACCCCCATAGACCCCCCATAGACACCCCATAGACCCCCCATAGACCCCCATAGACCCCCATAGACCCCCATAGACCCCCCACAGACCCCCATAGACCCCCCATAGACCCCCATAGACCCCCCATAGACCCCTATAGCCCCCCATACCTTAAGGAGCCGGGCGAGGAGGCGCTGGTGGGGCCTGGAGAGCACGGGGAACCCCTTCTTGTTGGTGAGGAAGAGGCTGGTGGGCAGCAGGGCGGCCTTCAGGGGCTCCCCCAACCAGCGCTCTAGGGCGGCGTTGGAGGGCAGGTCCGGCCCCACCTCTAGGGCTGGGGTAGGGGGAGAATGGGGGGGTCGCTATGGGGCTGGGGGATGGGGAATGGGGGGGTCGCTATGGGGCTGGGGGATGGGGAGAATGGGGGTCGCTATGGGGCTGGGGGATGGGGAATGGGGGGGTCGCTATGGGGCTGGGGGATGGGGAATGGGGGGGTCGCTATGGGGCTGGGGGATGGGGAAATAGGGGGTTGCTATGGGGCTGGGGGATGGGGAAATAGGGGGTCGCTATGGGGCTGGGGGATGGGGAATGGGGGGGTCGCTATGGGGCTGGGGGATGGGGAATGGGGGGGTCGCTATGGGGCTGGGGGATGGGGAATGGGGGGGCGCTATGGGGCTGGGGGATGGGGAATGGGGGGCCCTGTGTTATCAATGGGGGGCCTATGTTATGAATGGGGTCTGATGGCACCGCCCCTTTGTGGTGGGAACCTCCCCCCCCCCCTTGGCCACGCCCCCTTCGGCCTTGGCCACGCCCCCAACTCACCGACCCCCACCCGCTTGTTGTAGTCACAGAGGGTGCGGAAGTCGTGCCACCTATGGGGACCCCAAAATGGCCCCAAATCACCCCAAAATGAACCAAAATCACCCCAAAATGGACCAAATCACCCCAAAATGGACCAAAATCACCCCAAAATGAACCAAAATCACCCCAAAATGGACCAAATCACCCCAAAATGGACCAAAACCACCCCAAAATGGACCAAAACCACCCCAAAATGGACCAAAACCACCCCAAAATGGCCCCAAATCACCCCAAAATGGACCAAAATCACCCCAAAATGGACCAAAATCACCCCAAAATGGACCAAAACACCCCAAAATGGACCAAAACCACCCCAAAATGGACCAAATCATCCCAAAATGGTCCAAAACCGCCCCAAAATGGACCAAATCACCCCAAAATGGACCCAAATCACACCAAAATGGACCAAAATCACCCCAAAATGGACCAAAATCACCCCAAAATGGACCAAAACCACCCCAAAATGGACCAAAATCACCCCAAAATGGTCCCAAATCACCCCAAAATGGACCAAAATCACCCCAAAATGGACCAAATCACCCCAAAATGGACCAAAACCACCCCAAAATGGACCAAAATCACCCCAAAATGGTCCCAAATCACCCCAAAATGGACCAAAACCACCCCAAAATGGACCAAAACCACCCCAAAATGGACCAAAACCACCCCAAAATGGACCAAAATCACCCCAAAATGGCCCCAAATCACCCCAAAATGGACCAAAATCACCCCAAAATGGACCAAAATCACCCCAAAATGGACCAAAACCACCCCAAAATGGACCAAATCATCCCAAAATGGTCCAAAACCGCCCCAAAATGGACCAAATCACCCCAAAATGGACCCAAATCACACCAAAATGGACCAAAATCACCCCAAAATGGACCCAAATCACACCAAAATGGACCAAAATCACCCCAAAATGGACCAAATCACCCCAAAATGGCCCAAAACCACCCCAAAATGGACTAAAACCACCCCAAAATGGACCAAAATCACCCCAAAATGGCCCCAAACCACCCCTAAATGGACCAAAATCACCCCAAAATGGACCAAAATCACCCAAAATGGACCAAAATCACCCCAAAATGGCCCCAAACCACCCCTAAATGGACCAAAACCACCCCAAAATGGACCAAAATCACCCCAAAATGGACCAAAATCACCCCAAAATGGACCAAAACACCCCAAAATGGACCAAAATCACCCCAAAATGGACCAAAATCACCCCAAAATGGACCAAATCACCCCAAAATGGCCCCAAATCACCCCAAAATGGACCAAAACCACCCCAAAATGGACCAAATCACCCCAAAATGGACCAAAACACCCCAAAATGGACCAAAACCACCCCAAAATGGACCAAAATCACCCCAAAATGGCCCCAAATCACCCCAAAATGGACCAAAACCACCCAAAATGGACCCAAATCACCCCAAAATGGACCCAAATCACCCCAAAATAGACCAAAACCACCCCAAAATGGCCCAAAATTACCCCAAAATGGACCAAACCACCCCAAAATGGACCAAATCACCCCAAAATGGACCCAAATCACCCCAAAATGGCCCCAAATCACCCCAAAATGGACCCAAATCACCCCAAAATGGCCCCAAATCACCCCAAAATGGACCCAAATCACCCCAAAATGAACCAAAATCACCCCAAAATGGACCAAAATCACCCCAAAATGGCCCAAAACCACCCCAAAATGGACCAAACCACCCCAAAATGGACCAAAACCACCCCAAAATGGCCCAAATCACCCCAAAATGGCCCAAAACCACCCAAAATGGACCAAAACCACCCCAAAATGGCCCAAAACCACCCCAAAATGGCCCAAAACCGCCCCAAACTGGCCCAAAGCAGCCCCAAAGGGCCCACACCAGTATAAACCAGTATAAACCAGTATAAACCAGTATAAACCAGTATAAACCAGTATGAACCGACCACCCCAAAATGGCCCAAACCCCCCCAAAATGCCCCCAAACCACCCCAAAAAGCCCCCAAAAGCCCTAAACTGTCCCAAAGCAGCCCCAAAGGGCCCAAACCAGTATAAACCAGTATAAACCAGTATAAACCAGTATAAACCAGTATAAACCAGTATGAACCGACCACCCCAAAATGGCCCAAAACCCCCCAAAATGCCCCCAAACCACCCCCAAAAGCCCTAAACTGTCCCAAAGCAGCCCCAAAGGGCCCACACCAGTATAAACCAGTATAAACCAGTATAAACCAGTATAAACCAGTATGAACCGACCACCCCAAAAGGGCCCAAAACCCCCCAAAATGCCCCCAAACCACCCCAAAAAGCCCTAAACTGGCCCAAAGCAGCCCCAAAGGGCCCACACCAGTATAAACCAGTATAAACCAGTATAAACCAGTATAAACCAGTATGAACCGACCAGCCCCACGTGGTCTCGTCCCCGCCGCGCTCCGGCTCCTCGTTGCCCACCAGGTCCTCGCGCTCGGCCTCGGGGGCCAGGAGGGGCACCTGCACCCACACCTGCGCCGTGTCAGACCAGTTAGAACCAGTTAGAACCGGTTCAGACCAGTTAGAACCAGTTAGAACCGGTTCAGACCAGTTAGAACCAGTTCAGACCAGTTAGAACCAGTTAGAACCAGTTCAAACCAGTTTAGAACCAGTTAGAACCAGTTAGAACCAGTTCAGACCAGTTAGAACCAGTTCAGACCAGTTAGAACCAGTTCAGACCAGTTTGAACCAGTTCAGATCAGTTTGGGACCAGTTGGGACCAGTTCAGACCAGTTTGGGACCAGTTCAGACCAGTTAGAACCAGTCTGGACCAGTTCAGACCAGTTTGGACCAGTTCAGACCAGTTTAGAACCAGTTTGGGACCAGTTCAGACCAGTTCAGACCAGTTAGAACCAGTTCAAACCAGTTTAGAACCAGTTGGGACCAGTTCAGACCAGTTAGAACCAGTTCAGACCAGTTTGAACCAGTTCAGATCAGTTTGGGACCAGTTAGAACCAGTTCAAACCAGTTTGGGACCAGTTCAGACCAGTTTGGGACCAGTTCAGACCAGTTCAAACCAGTTGGGACCAGTTCAGACCAGTTAGAACCAGTGAGAACCAGTTTGGGACCAGTTCAGACCAGTTCAAACCAGTCAGAACCAGTTCAGACCAGTTAGAACCAGTTCAGACCAGTTTGGACCAGTTCAGACCAGTTCAGATCAGTTTGGGACCAGTTCAGACCAGTTTGGGACCAGTTCAGACCAGTTAGAACCAGTTCAGACCAGTTAAAACCAGTTGGGACCAGTTTAGAACCAGTTTAGACCAGTTCAAACCAGTTTAGAACCAGTTTGGGACCAGTTCAGACCAGTTAGAACCAGTTTGGGACCAGTAACCGCCATTGGACTCCCATTGAGCCCCACTGAGCGCCACTGACCACCCACAGCCTCCCATAGCCCCCCATAACCACCCCATTGCCCCCATAACCACCCCATAGAGCCCCATAGCACCCCATAACCCCCCCATAGCCCCCCTATTGCCCCCATAACCACCCCATAACCCCTCCATAACACCCCATAACCACCCCATAGCGCCCCATAACCACCCCATAGAGCCCCATAGCACCCCATAACCCCCCATAACCACCCCATAGCCCCCCCATAACCACCCCATAGCGCCCCATAACCACCCCATAGAGCCCCATAGCACCCCATAACCACCCCATAGCCCCCCCATAACCACCCCATAGTGCCCCATAACCACCCCATAGCACCCCATAACCCCCCACTGCCCCCATAACCTCCCCATAACCACCCCATAGCCCCCCACTGCCCCCATATCCCCCCCATAGCTGCCCCATAACCCCCCACTGCCCCCATAATCTCCCCAAAACCACCCCATAACCCCCCCCAGCACCACATAACCCCCCCATAGCACCCCATAACCACCCCATAGCACCCCATAACCACCCCATACCCACCCCATACCCCCCCATAGCACCCCATATACCCCCCATAGCACCCCATATCCCCCCCATAGCGCCCCATAGCCGCCCCATAGCTCACCATGGCGCTGTGATGGGCCCCATGGAGGTGGCTGCAGAGCAGCCGGGCCAGGTTGGGGCTGTGGCGCTGCCGCAGGGGCACCAGCACCGCGGGCAGGCCCAGGTAGGCCCCGAAGCCCAGCTCCTGGCTCAGGGCCTGGGGGCACAGACCCAAAAACGGCGGTTTTCACCCCAAAAACGGCTTTTTTCACCCCAAAAACGGCTTTTTTCACCCCAAAAACGGCTTTTTTCACCCCAAAAACGGCGTTTTTCACCCCCAAAACGGCTTTTTTCACCCCAAAAACGGCTTTTTTCACCCCAAAAACGGCTTTTTTCACCCAAAAACGGCTTTTTTCACCCCAAAAACGGCTTTTTTCACCCCAAAAATGGCTTTTTTCACCCCAAAAACGGCTTTTTTCACCCCCAAAACGGCTTTTTTCACCCAAAAATGGCGCTTTTCACCCCAAAAACGGCGCTTTTCACCCCAAAAATGGCTTTTTTCACCCCCAAAACGGCTTTTTTCACCCCAAAAATGGCTTTTTTCACCCAAAAACGGCTTTTTTCACCCCAAAACCGGCTTTTTTCACCCCAAAAACGGCTTTTTTCACCCCAAAACGGCTTTTTTCACCCCAAAAACGGCTTTTTTCACCCCAAAAACGGCTTTTTTCACCCAAAAACGGCTTTTTTCACCCCAAAAACGGCTTTTTTCACCCAAAACCGGCTTTTTTCACCCCAAAACCGGCTTTTTTCACCCCAAAAACGGCTTTTTTCACCCCAAAACGGCTTTTTTCACCCCAAAAACGGCTTTTTTCACCCCAAAAACGGCTTTTTTCACCCCAAAAATGGCGTTTTTCACCCCAAAACCGGCTTTTTTCACCCCAAAAACGGCTTTTTTCACCCAAAAACGGCTTTTTTCACCCCAAAAACGGCATTTTTCACCCCAAAAACGGCTTTTTTCACCCCAAAAACGGCTTTTTTCACCCCAAAAATGGCGTTTTTCACCCCAAAACGGCTTTTTTCACCAAAAAAACGGCTTTTTTCACCCCAAAAACGGCTTTTTTCACCCAAAAACGGCTTTTTTCACCCCAAAAACGGCGTTTTTCACCCCAAAACCGGCTTTTTTCACCCAAAAAACGGCTTTTTTCACCCAAAACCGGCTTTTTTCACCCCAAAAATGGCTTTTTTCACCCCAAAAACGGCTTTTTCACCCCAAAAACGGTGTTTTTCACCCCAAAAACGGCTTTTTTCACCCAAAAACGGCGTTTTTCACCCCAAAAACGGCTTTTTTCACCCAAAAACGGCGTTTTTCACCCCAAAAACGACGTTTTTCACCTCAAAAATGGCGTTTTTTTCCCCAAAAACGGCTTTGTGCACCCAAAAACGACGTTTTTCACGCCAAAACCGGCTTTTTTTTGCCCAAAATCCCCCTTTTTCCCCCAAATCCCTTTTTTTTTGCCCAAAATCCCCCTTTTTCCCCCAAATCCCTTTTTTTTGCCCAAAATCCCCCTTTTTCCCCCCAAATCCCTTTTTTTGCCCAAAATCCCCCTTTTTCCCCCCAAAATTCCCTTTTTTTTGCCCAAAATCCCCCTTTTTCCCCCCAAATCCCTTTTTTTTTGCCCAAAATCCCCCTTTTCCCCCCAAATTCCTTTTTTTTGCCCAAAATCCCCTTTTTCCCCCCAAATCCCTTTTTTTGCCCAAAATCCCCCTTTTTCCCCCCAAATCCCTTTTTTTTTGCCCAAAATCCCCCTTTTTCCCCCCAAAATCCCCCTTTTTCCCCCAAATTCCCTTTTTTTTTTGCCCAAAATCCCCCTTTTTCCCCCAAATCCCTTTTTTTTGCCCAAAATCCCCCTTTTTCCCCCCAAATTCCCTTTTTTTGCCCAAAATCCCCCTTTTTCCCCCAAATCCCTTTTTTTTTGCCCAAAATCCCCCTTTTTCCCCCCAAATCCCTTTTTTTTGCCCAAAATCCCCCTTTTTCCCCCCAAAATCCCTTTTTTTTGCCCAAAATCCCCCTTTTTCCCCCCAAATCCCTTTTTTTGCCCAAAATCCCCCTTTTTCCCCCCAAATCCCTTTTTTTGCCCAAAATCCCCCTTTTTTCCCCCCAAATTCCCTTTTTTTGCCCAAAATCCCCCTTTTTTCCCCCCAAATCCCTTTTTTTGCCCAAAATCCCCCTTTTTCCCCCCAAATCCCTTTTTTTTGCCCAAAATCCCCCTTTTTCCCCCCAAATCCCTTTTTTTGCCCAAAATCCCCCTTTTTCCCCCCAAATCCCTTTTTTTTTGCCCAAAATCCCCCTTTTTCCACCCAAATCCCTTTTTTTTGCCCAAAATCCCCCTTTTTTCCCCCCAAATCCCTTTTTTTTTCCCAAAATCCCCCTTTTTCCCCCCAAATCCCTTTTTTTGCCCAAAATCCCCCTTTTTCCCCCAAAATCCCTTTTTTTTGCCCAAAATCCCCCTTTTTCCCCCAAATCCCTTTTTTTTGCCCAAAATCCCCCTTTTTCCCCCAAATCCCTTTTTTTTGCCCAAAATCCCCCTTTTTCCCCCCAAAATCCCTTTTTTTTGCCCAAAATCCCCCTTTTTCCCCCCAAAATCCCTTTTTTTGCCCAAAATCCCCCTTTTTCCCCCCAAATCCCTTTTTTTGCCCAAAATCCCCCTTTTTCCCCCCAAAATCCCTTTTTTTTTGCCCAAAATCCCCCTTTTTCCCCCCAAAATCCCTTTTTTTGCCCAAAATCCCCCCTTTTCCCCCCAAATCCCTTTTTTTTTGCCCAAAATCCCCCTTTTTCCCCCCAAATCCCTTTTTTTTGCCCCAAATCCCCCTTTTCCCCCAAAATCCCTTTTTTTTGCCCAAAATCCCCCTTTTTCCCCCCAAATCCCTTTTTTTTTGCCCAAAATCCCCCTTTTTCCCCCCAAATCCCTTTTTTTTTGCCCAAAATCCCCCTTTTTCCCCCCAAATCCCTTTTTTTGCCCAAAATCCCTTTTTCCCCCCAAATCCCTTTTTTTTTGCCCAAAATCCCCCTTTTTCCCCCCAAATCCCTTTTTTTTTCCCAAAATCCCCCTTTTTCCCCCCAAATCCCTTTTTTTTTGCCCAAAATCCCCCTTTTTCACCCCAAATCCCTTTTTTGCCCAAAATCCCCCTTTTTCCCCCAAATCCCTTTTTTTTGCCCAAAATCCCCCTTTTTCCCCCCAAATCCCTTTTTTTTGCCCAAAATCCCCCTTTTTCCCCCCAAATCCCTTTTTTTTCCCAAAATCCCCCTTTTTCCCCCCAAAATCCCTTTTTTTGCCCAAAATCCCCCTTTTTCCCCCCAAATCCCTTTTTTTTTGCCCAAAATCCCCCTTTTTCCCCCCAAATCCCTTTTTTTGCCCAAAATCCCCCTTTTTCCCCCAAAATCCCTTTTTTTTTGCCCAAAATCCCCCTTTTTCCCCCAAATCCCTTTTTTTTGCCCAAAATCCCCCTTTTTCCCCCCAAATCCCTTTTTTTGCCCAAAATCCCCCTTTTTCCCCCAAAAATTCCCTTTTTTTTGCCCAAAATCCCCCTTTTTCCCCCCAAATCCCTTTTTTTGCCCAAAATCCCCCTTTTTCCCCCCAAAATCCCTTTTTTTTGCCCAAAATCCCCCTTTTTCCCCCCAAAATCCCTTTTTTTGCCCAAAATCCCCCTTTTTCCCCCCAAATCCCTTTTTTTTGCCCAAAATCCCCCTTTTTCCCCCCAAATCCCTTTTTTTGCCCAAAATCCCCCTTTTTCCCCCCAAATCCCTTTTTTTGCCCAAAATCCCCCTTTTTCACCCCAAAATCCCTTTTTTTTGCCCAAAATCCCCCTTTTTCCCCCCAAATCCCTTTTTTTGCCCAAAATCCCCCTTTTTCCCCCCAAATCCCTTTTTTTGCCCAAAATCCCCCTTTTTCCCCCCAAAATCCCTTTTTTTGCCCAAAATCCCCCTTTTTCCCCCCAAATCCCTTTTTTTTTGCCCAAAATCCCCCTTTTTCACCCCAAACCCCGCTCACCCCCTCCGAGTTCCTCCTCACGTGCTCCAGGGGGGAATCGGGGCGGATCCATGGGGAGAGCTTGCCCACGATCAGCGTGTTCCAGTCTGCAGTGGGGCAGGGACATGGGGGGCTATGGGGCAGGGCTATGGGGCAGGGCTATGGGGCTACATAGGGGCTATGGGGCAGGACCATGGGGCTACATAGGGGGCTATGGGGCTATATAGGGGTGGCTATGGGGCTACATAGGGGGCTATGGGGCTATATAGGGGGGGGCTATGGGGCTACATAGGGGGCTATGGGGTTATATGGGGGGGGCTATGGGGCAGGGCCATGGGGCTACATAGAGGGCTATAGTGCTATATAGGGGGGGCTATGGGGCTATATAGGGGGGGCTATGGGGCAGGGCCATGGGGGGGGCTATGGGGCAGGGCCATGGGGCTACATAGAGGGCTATTGGGTTATATGGGGGGGGGCTATGGGGCTATATAGGGGGGCTATGGGGCCGGGCCATGGGGCTACATAGGGGGCTATGGGGTTATATAGGGGGGGCTATGGGGCTACATAGGGGGCTATGGGGCAGGGCCATGGGGGGGGCTATGGGGCAGGGCCATGGGGCTACATAGGGGGCTATGGGGTTATATAGGGGGGGGCTATGGGGCTACATAGGGGCTATGGGGCAGGGCCATGGGGGGGGCTATGGGGCAGGGCCATGGGGGTACATAGAGGGCTATTGGGTTATATGGGGGGGGGCTATGGGGCTATATAGGGGGGCTATGGGGCAGGGCCATGGGGCTACATAGAGGGCTATAGGGCTATATAGGGGGGGCTATGGGGCTATATAGGGGGGCTATGGGGCAGGGCCATGGGGGGGGCTATGGGGCAGGGCCATGGGGCTACATAGGGGGCTATGGGGTTATATAGGGGGGGGCTATGGGGCTACATAGGGGGCTATGCGGCAGGGCCATGGGGCTACATAGAGGGCTATGGGGCTACATAGGGGGCTATGGGGCTATATAGGGGGGGCTATGGGGCTACATAGGGGGCTATGGGGCAGGGCCGGGGGGGCTATGGGGCTACATAGGGGGGCTATGGGGCAGGACCATGGGGCTACATAGGGGGCTATGGGGCTACATAGGGGGCTATGGGGCTACATAGGGGGCTATGGGGTGGGGACATAGGGGGGGCTATGGGGCAGGGCCATGAGGGGCTATGGGGCTATACAGCAGGGGCTATGGGGCTATATAGCAGGGGCTATGGGGCCACGGGGGGGCTATGGGGGTGCTATAGGGGGCTATGGGGCTCCACAGGGGGCTATGGGGGTGCTATAGGGTGCTATAAGAGGTCCATAGGGTGCTATAGGGATCCATAGGGTGCTATAGGGATCCATAGGGTGCTACAGACCCCTATAAGACCCCCACAGACCCATTTAACCCCCCATAGCGCCCCATAACCCCCCATAACCGCCCCACAGCCCCCATTTAACCCCCCATAGAGACCCCATAGACCCTCATAGCGCCCCATATCCCCCCATAGCGCCCCATAACCCCCCCAGAGACCCCCATAGGACCCATTTAACCCCCCATAAGCGCCCCATAGACCCCCATTACCCCCCATAGGCCCCCATAGAGACCCCACAGACCCCCATATCCCCCCATAGTGCCCCATAACCCCCCCACAGACCCCCATTACCCCCCCATAGACCCCTATAGGACCCATTTAACCCCCCATAGCCCCCATTTAACCCCCATTGCCCCCCATAACCCCCCCATTTAACCCCCCATAACCGCCCCATAACCCCCCCATAGCCCCCTATAACACCCCCATAGCCCCCCATAACCCCCCATAGGCCCCTATAGGACCCCTTTAACCCCCCATAACCCCCTTTATTCCCCCCATAACCCCCCCATAGACCCCCATAGAGACCCCATAGGACCCATTTAACCCCCCATTACCCCCCCATAGACCCCCATAGAGACCCCATAGACCCCCATATCCCCCCCATAGACCCCCATTACCCCCCCATAGAGACCCCATAGACCCCCATATCCCCCCATAGCGCCCCATAACCCCCTATAACCCCCCCATAGACCCCCATATCCCCCCATAGACCCCCATTACCTCCCCAGAGAGACCCCATAAACCCCCATATCCCCCCATAACCGCCCCATAGTGCCCCATAACCCCCCCATAGCCCCCTATAACACCCCCATAGCCCCCCATAACCCCCTATAACCCCCCACAGACCCCTATAGGACCCCCTTAACCCCCCATAACCCCCCCATAGACCCCCATAACCCCCATAGGACCCTTTTAACCCCCCATAACCCCCTTCATTCCCCCCATAACCCCCCCATAGACCCCTATAACACCCCCATAGCCCCCCATAACCCCCTTTATTCCCCCCATAACCCCCCATAACCCCCCCATAGACCCCTATAGGACCCATTTAACCCCCCCATAGCCCCCCTTAACCCCCCATAACCCCCCCATAGACTCCCCATAGACCCCCATAGGACCCATTTAACCCCCCATAGCGCCCCATAACCCCCCTATAGGACCCCCATAGTCCCCCATAACCCCCCCATAGGACCCATTTAACCCCCCATAGACCCCTATAGGACCCCTTTAACCCCCCATAGCCCCCTTTATTCCCCCCATAACCCCCACATAGCCCCCCATAGGACCCATTTAACCCCCCATTACCCCCCCCATAGAGACCCCACAGACCCCCATATCCCCCCATAGCACCCCATAACCCCCCATAGACCCCCATTACCCCCCCCATAACCGCCCCATAGCCCCCTATAACACCCCCATAGCCCCCCATAACCCCCCATAGACCCCTATAGGACCCCTTTAACCCCCCATAACCCCCCCATAGCCCCCTTTATTCCCCCCATAACCCCCCATAACCCCCCCATAGGACCCATTTAACCCCCCATTACCCCGCCATAGACCCCCATAGACCCCCATATCCCCCATAGCGCCCCATAACCCCCCCATAGACCCCCATTACCCCCCCCATAACCGCCCCATAGCCCCCTATAACACCCCCATAGCCCCCCATAACCCCCTATTACCCCCCATAAACCCCTATAGGACCCCTTTAACCCCCCATAACCCCCCCTTAGCCCCCTTTATTCCCCCCATAACCCCCTCATAGACCCCTATAGAGACCCCATAGGACCCATTTAACCCCCCATTACCCCCCCATAGACCCCCATATCCCCCATAGCGCCCCATAACCCCCCCATAGACCCCCATTACCCCCCCATAGAGACCCCATAGACCCCCATATCCCCCCATAGCACCCCATAACCCCCCCATAGACCCCCATTACCCCCCATAGAGACCCCATAGACCCCCATATCCCCCCATAGCACCCCATAACCCCCCCATAGACCCCCATTACCCCCCCATAGAGACCCCATAGACCCCCATAGAGACCCCATAGACCCCCATAGCGCCCCATAGCCCCCCATTACCCCCCATAACCCCCCCCATAGAGACCCCACATCCCCCCACAGCACCCCATAACCCCCCCATAGACCCCCATTACCCCCCCATAGAGACCCCATAGAGCCCCATATCCCCCCATGGCGCCCCATAACCCCCCCATAGACCCCCATTACCCCCCCATAGAGACCCCATAGACCCCCATATCCCCCCACAGCGCCCCATAACCCCCCCATAGACCCCCATTACCCCCCCATAGAGACCCCATAGACCCCCATAGAGACCCCATAGACCCCCATAGCGCCCCATAGCCCCCCATTACCCCCCATAACCCCCCCATAGAGACCCCACATCCCCCCACAGCACCACATAACCCCCCCATAGACCCCCATTACCCCCCCATAGAGACCCCATAGACCCCCATATACCCCCATAGCACCCCATAACCCCCCCATAGACCCCCATTACCCCCCATAGACACCCCATAGACCCCCATAGCGCCCCATAGCCCCCCATTACCCCCCCCCAAGCTCACCCCTTCCGGACAGCAACAAATCGGATCTCGTTTGAGGGCCGGGCCGGTTGAGAGCGGGCTCCAAGCGGAACTCGCGGCGGTGCCGAGGGTGGAAAAGGGGCAAGCAAAGGAAATCGAACCTTAAAACAAGAACATAAACCCGCTATGGGGCGGCGCTTATGGGGCGGCGCTTATGGGGCGGCGCTTATGGGGCGACGCTTATGGGGCGACGCTTATGGGGCGGTTACCCCTGGCGAGCTACGGCCGCCAAGGCTCCCGCAACCTCGGGCACGCAGCTGAGATCGCGGCCGGCCGAGACCCGAGCGCTGCCGCCCGCCGCCATGATGGAGAAGGCGCCTTCTCCGCCTCAGAGGCTCGGAACCGCCCACGAAGGGGCGGCTGGGCCAATGGGAGAGAAGGGCGGGAAGAAGGGAGCCAATGGGAACGAGGGGCGCCTCAGGAAAGGGAAGGCCTGCTGGAGGAGGGAGCCAATGGGAGAGCGGGGTGACGGTGAGGAGGCGGGAGCCAATGGGAGCGAGGGGGGCCGCGGGGAGGGAACGCCTACCGGAGAGGGGAGCCAATGGGAGAGCGGGGTGCCTCAGGGAGGGAACGCCTACGGAGAGGGGAGCCAATGGGAGCGAGGGGTGCCTCAGGAAGGGAACGCCTACGGAGAGGGGAGCCAATGGGAGCGAGGGGTGCCTCAGGGAGGGAACGCCTACGGAGAGGGGAGCCAATGGGAGCGAGGGGTGCCTCAGGGAGGGAACGCCTACGGAGAGGGGAGCCAATGGGAGAGCGGGGTGCCTCAGGGAGGGAACGCCTACTGAGAAGGGAGCCAATGGGAGCGAGGGGTGACGCTAAGGACGCGGGAGCCAATGGGAGCAAGGGGTGCCTCAGGGAGGGAACGCCTACGGTGAGGGGAGCCAATGGGAGTGCGGGGTGCCGCTGAGGAGACGGGAGCCAATGGGAACGCGGGGTGCCTCAGTAAAGGGAACGCCTACTGGAGACGGGAGCCAATGGGAGCGAGGGGGGCCGCAGCAAAGGGAACGCCTACGGAGAGGGGAGCCAATGGGAAGCGAGGGGTGCCTCAGGGAGGGAACGCCTACGGAGAGGGGAGCCAATGGGAGCGAGGGGTGCCTCAGGGAGGGAACGCCTACGGAGAGGGGAGCCAATGGGAGCGAGGGGGGCCTCAGGGA
>NW_026893524.1:0-34169 GCF_033815535.1 Pezoporus flaviventris | reverse complement strand
TCCTATCCTGTATCCCCATATCCCCTATACCCCATATCCCCTGTTCCTCTATCCCATACCCCATATCCCTGTTCCTCTATCCCATACCCCCACATTCCCATACCCCACATCCCTGTTCCACTATCCCATACCCCCATGTTCCTATAACCCATACCCCCCCATCTCCTCTCTATCCTGTACCCCCATATCCCTCTACCCCATACCCCATCTCCTCTCTATCCCATACCCTGTATCCCCCTATCCCATACCCCCATCTCCTCTCTACCCCACATCCCTGTCCCCCTACATCCCATACCCCTCCATCACTCTACCCCATACCCCATCTCCGCTCTACCCCATACCCCCATATCCCTCTGCCCCATACCCCATCTCCTCTCTATCCTGTATCCCCCTCTCCTCTCGACCCCATACCCCTGTCCCCCTACATCCCATACCCCTCCATCACTCTACCCCATACCCCCATATCCCTCTATCCCATACCCCCATCTCTGTTGATCCGGTACCCCCATCTCCTCTCTACCCCACACCCGTCCCCCTACATCCCATACCCCATATCCCTACATCCCATACCCCCATATCCCTCTACCCCATACCCCATCTCCTCTAGACCTCATACCCCCATATCCCTCTACCTCATACCCCATATCCGTCTACCCCATACTCCCATCCCCTCTCTACCCCATACCCCTCCATCGTTCTACCCCATACCCCCATCTCCTCTCTACCCCATATCCCTCTACCGCATACCCCTCCATCACTCTACCCCATACCCCATATCCCCCTACACCCCATACCCCTCCATCACTCTACCCCATACCCCTCCATCCCTCTATTCCATACCCCTCCATCACACTTCCCCATACCCCATATCCCTCTATTCCATACCCCACATCCCTCTACCCCATATCCCATATCCCTCTCCCCCATACCCCACATCCCATATCCCTACACCCCATACCCCTCTATCACTCTACCCCATACCCCTCCATCCCTCTATTCCATACCCCTCCATCACTCTACCCCATACCCCATATCCCACTATTCCATACCCAACATCCCTCTACCCCATATCCTATATCCCATATCCCTCTCCCCCATACCCCACATCCCATATCCCTCTCCCCCATATCCCATATCCCTATCCCCCATATCCCATATCCCTCTACCCCATATCCCATATCCCTCTACCCCCATACCCCACATCCCTACACCCCCCATACCCCCCCGAACCCACATCCCTCTCCCCCACACCCCACATCCCTCTACCTCATACCCCACATCCCTACACCCCACACCCCATATCCCTCTCCCCCACACCCCACACCCCACACCCCACCGCTCACCGTGCACCGGGGGCAGAGCCACTCTCCGTTGGGCACCTCTGGCAGGGGGGGGTTCAGGCAGTGGATGTGGTAGGAGGAGACGCAGGCGTCGCAGCAGAGCAGCTCCCCGCCGTCCTTGCACACGCGGCAGTACTCCATGTGGTCGTCCTCCTCCTCCTTCTCGCCTTCCTCCTCTCCTCCTCCTCCTCCTCCTCCTCCTCCTTCGCCTCCCACTGCACACCCTCCTTCTCCTGGCCATGGGGGGACAGCCCGCGTGAGATGGACACACAGACGTCCCATAGACACCACAGGGGCACCCCATGGACACCCATGGGCACACAGACATCCTATGGACACCCTATGGACACCCCATGGACATAGACATCCTATGGACACCCCATGGACACCCCATGGACATACAGACATCCTATGGACACCCCATGGACACCCCATGGACATACAGACATCCTATGGACACCCTATGGACACCCCATGGACATACAGACACCCTATGGACACCCTATGGACACCCCATGGACATACAGACATCCTATGGACACCCTATGGACACCCCATGGACATACAGACATCCTATGGACACCCTATGGACACCCCATGGACATACAGACATCCTATGGACACCCTATGGACACCCCATGGACATACAGACATCCTATGGACACCCTATGGACACCCCATGGGCACCCCATGGACATACAGACATCCTATGGACACCCTATGGACACCCCATGGACATACAGACATCCTATGGACACCCTATGGACACCCCATGGGCACCCCATGGACACCCTAGGGGCACCCTATGGACACACAGGCATCCTATGGACACCCTATGGACACCCTATGGACACCCTATGGGCACCCTATGGACACCCCATGGACACCCTATGGACACACAGACACCCTATGGGCTCCCTATGGGCACTCCATGGGCACCCCATGGACACCCTATGGACATACAGACATCCTATGGACACCCCATGGACACCCCATGGACACCCCATGGACATACAGACATCCTATGGACACCCTATGGACACCCCATGGACACCCCATGGACATACAGACATTCTATGGACATCCTATGGACACCCTATGGACACCCTATGGACACCCTAGGGGCACCCTATGGACACCCTATGGACACCCTAGGGGCACCCCATGGAAACACACACATCCTATGGGCACCCCATGGGCACCCTATGGACACCCTACCCCCCCCAACCCCCCCCCCTAGACCTCCTAATCCCCCCCCAGACCCCCTAAACCCCTCTAAACCACCCCATAGACACCCTAATCTCCCCTTAACCCCCCCAGACCCCCTAAACCCCCCCATAGACCCCTTAACCTCCCCCAGACTCCCTAACCCCCCATAGAACCCCAACCCCCCCAGACCTCCTAATGTACCCCTAGACCCCCTAAACCACCCCTGAACCACCCCATAGACCCCCTAATCTCCCCCTAACCCCCCAACCCCCCCAGACCCCACCATAGACCCCTTAACCTCCCCCAGACCCCCTAACCCCCCCCCAGACTCCCCCCTAGACCTCCCAATCCACCCCTAGACCACCTGAACCCCCCCAAACCACCCCATAGACCCCCTAATCTCCCCCAACCCTAACCCCCAGACCCTCTAAACCCCCCCAGACCCCCCCCATAGACCCCTTAACCTCCCCTGACCCCCTAACCCCCCAACACCACAACACCCCCCCTAGACTCCCCCCTAGACCACCTAATCCACCCCTAGATCCCCTAACCCCCCCCCAGACCACCCCATAGACGCCCTAATCTCCCCCTAATCCCCCCCAGACCCCCTAACCCCCCCCGAGACCTCTTAACCCCCCCCAGACCCCCTAAACCCCCCCTATAGACCCCCCAACCTCCCCCCAGACTCCCCCCTAGACCTCCTAATCCACCCCTAGACCCCCTAAACCCCCCTAAACCACCCCATAGACCCCATAATCTCCCCCTAACCCTCCAAACCCCCCCCACAGACACCTTAACCCTCCCCAGACCCCCTAAACCCCCCCAACCCCCACCTAGACTCCCCCTTAGACCTCCTAATCCACCCCAACACCCCCTACACCCCCCAAACCACCCCATAGACCCCCTAATCTCCCCCTAATCCACCCCAGACCCACTAACCCCCCAGACCCCCCCATAGACCACTTAACCTCCCCCAGACCCCCTAAACCCCCCCAGACCCCCCCCAACCCCCTCTAGACTCCCCCTTAGACCTCCTAATCCACCCCTAGACCCCCTAAACCACCCCATAGACCCCCTAATCTCCCCCTAACACCCCAAACCCTCTCTCCAGACCCCCCCATAGACCCCTTAACTCCCCCCAGACCCCCTAACCCCCCCCTTTGACCCCCTAACCCGCCCTAGACCCCCTAAACACCCCCCTAACCCCCGATATCCCCCATACACCTCCCCAAAGACCCCCTAAACCCCTCCATAGATCCCTTAAACCCCCCCAGACCCCCTAGCTCCCCCCTAAAACCCCCCAGACCCCCTAAACACCCCCCTAAACCCCCCAGACCCCCAAAAGATCTGCCAAACCCCCCCCATAGACCCCCCATAGACCCCCCAAGACCCCCCCATAGACCCCTTAACCCCCCCCCAGACCCCCTAAGCCCCCCCCAGACCCCCCCAGACTCCCCCCTAGACCTCCTAATCCACCCCTAGACCCCCTAACCCCCCCCAAACCACCCCATAGACCCTCTAATCTCCCCCTAACCCCCCAAACCCTCCCCCCAGACCCCCCCATAGACCCCTTACCCCCCCCAGACCCCCCAACCCCCCCATACACCCCCTAACCCCCCCCAAACCACCCCATAGACCCCCTAATCTCCCCCTAACCCTCCAACCCCCCTCATAGACCCCTTAAACCCCCCTATAGACCCCCCAACCCCCCCTAGACCCCCTAACCCCCCCAAACCACCCCATAGACCCCCTAATCTCCCCCTAACCCTCCAACCCCCCCCCATAGACCCCTTAACCCCCCCCCAGACCCCCTAATCCCCCCTATAGACCCCCCAAACCCCCCCCAGACCCCCTAACCCCCCCAAACCACCCCATAGACGCCCTAATCTCCCCCTAATCCTCCCCAGACCCCCTAAACCCCCCCCCATAGACCCCTTAACCCTCCCCCCAGACCCCCTAACCCCCCTATAGACCCCCCAAACCCCCCCCAGACCCCCTAACCCCCCCAAACCACCCCATAGACGCCCTAATCTCCCCCTAATCCTCCCCAGACCCCCTAAACCCCCCCCCATAGACCCCTTAACCCTCCCCCCAGACCCCATAACCCCCCCCTATAACCCCCCCCCAACCCCCAAGACCCCCCCATAGCCCCCAGGGGGGTGCTCACGCAGTGGGGGCAGCTCCATCTCCCCTCGGGGGCCCGGTCGAGCTCGGGGTCGAGGCAGACGAGGTGGTAGGCACGGGGGCAGGTGTCGCAGAGGATGATCTCCCCCCCCTGCTGGCACACCTCGCAGTAGTCCTGGTGGTCCGTCTCGTAGCCATCGCCCTCGTCCTCCGGGCCCGGGCCTGGGGGGGGGGGGGCAGCACCGTTACAATGGGGGGGGATATAGGGGGGATATAGGGGGGCTGAGGAGGGGGATGATGGGGGTGGTGGGGATGGGGTAATGGGGGTAATGGGGGCAATGAGGTGCTGAGGAGGGGGTCAGGGGGGTGCTGGGGGTATTGGGGATGTGGGGTGCTGAGGATGGGGATGCTGGGGATACTGGGAGTAGTGGGGAGGGGGCAATGGGGTGCTGAGGATGGGGTCATGGGGGTGCTGGGGGTATTGGGGATGGGGGTGCTGGGGATACTGGGAGTAGTGGGGAGGGGGACGTGGGAGTGATGGGGATGGGAGTATGGGGACACTGGGGTGCTGAGGATGTGGTCATGGGGGTGCTGGGGGTATTGGGGATGTGGGGTGCTGGGGATACTGGGAGTAGTGGGGAGGGGGCAATGGGAGTGATGGGGATGGGGGTATGGGGACACTGGGGTGCTGAGGATGGGGTCATGGGGGTGCTGGGGGTATTGGGGATGTGGGGTGCTGGGGATACTGGGAGTAGTGGGGAGGGGGCAATGGGGTGCTGAGGATGGGGTCATGCGGGTGCTGGGGGTATTGGGGATGTGGGGGTGCTGGGGATACTGGGAGTAGTGGGGAGGGGGACATGGGAGTGATGGGGGTATGGGGACATTGGGGGCATTGGGGTGCTGAGGATGGGGTCATGGGGGTGCTGGGGGTACTGGGGATGTGGGGTGCTGGGGATACTGGGAGTAGTGGGGAGGGGGACGTGGGAGTGATGGGGATGGGAGTATGGGGACACTGGGGTGCTGAGGATGGGGTCATGCGGGTGCTGGGGGTATTGGGGATGTGGGGTGCTGGGGATACTGGGAGTAGTGGGAGGGGGCAATGGGAGTGATGGGGATGAGGGTATGGGGACATAGGGGGCATTGGGGTGCTGAGGATGGGGTCATGGGGGTGCTGGGGGTATTGGGGATGGGGGGTGCTGAGGATGGGGATGCTGGGGATACTGGGAGTAGTGGGGAGGAGGACATGGGGGTGCTGGGAGTAGTGGGGATGGGGGTACTGAGGATGGGGATATAGGGGGGCTGAGGAGGGGGATGCCTGGAGGAGTGGGGAGGGGGAGATGGGGGTGCTGGGGATGGGGTCATGGGGGTGCTGGGGGTACTGGGGATGGGGATAGGGGGTACTGGGGGTATTGGGGATGTGGGGTGCTGAGGATGGGGTCATGGGGGTGCTGGGGGTATTGGGGATGTGGGGTGCTGAGGATGGGGATGCTGGGGATACTGGGAGTAGTGGGGAGGGGGACATGGGAGTGATGGGGATGGGAGTATGGGGACACTGGGGTGCTGAGGATGGGGTCATGGGGGTGCTGGGGGTATTGGGGATGGGGATATAGGGGTGCTCGGGATAGGGGTGCTGGGGATGGGACATGGGAGTGATGAGGACGGGGTATGGGGACATTGGGGGCACTGGGGTGCTGAGGATGGGGTCATGGGGGTGCTGGGGATGGGGTCATGGGGGTGCTGGGGGTACTGGGGATGGGGATATGGGGTGCTGGGGGTATTGGGGATGTGGGGTGCTGGGGGTACTGGGGATGGGGGTGCTGGGGATATGGGGGGCTGAGGAGGGGGATGATGAGAGGAGTGGGGAGGGGGATAGGGGGGTGCTGGGGGTACTGGGGTGCTGAGGATGGGGATGCTGGGGATACTGGGAGAAGTGGGGAGGGGGACATGGGAGTGATGGGGATGGCGGTATGGGGGCATTGGGGTGCTGAGGATGGGGTCATGGGGTGCTGGGGGTATTGAGGATGGGGATTTAGGGGTGCTGGGGATAGGGTCATGGGGTAGTGGGGATGGGGGTACTGGGGTAGGGATATAGGGGTGCTGAGAAGGGGGATGATAGGAGGAGTGGGGAGGGGGAGATGGGGGTGCTGGGGATGGGGGGATGAGGGCATTGGGGGCAATGGGGTGCTGAGGATGGGGTCATGGGGGCCTGGGGGTATTGGGGATGGGGATATAGGGGTGCTGGGGATACTGAAAGTAGAGGGGAGGGGGACATGGGGGTGCTGGGGATGGGACATGGGAGGGATGGGGTATGGGGACATTGGGGACACTGGGGTGCTGAGGATGGGGTCATGGGGGTGCTGGGGGTACTGCAGATGTGGGGTGCTGAGGATGGGGATGCTGGGAGTAGTGGGGAGGGGGACATGGGGGTGATGGGGATGGGAGTATGGGGACACTGGGGGCACTGGGGTGCTGAGGATGGGGTCATGGGGGTGCCGGGGGTATTGGGGATGGGGATATAGGGGTGCCAGGGATGGGGGTGCTGGGGGTACTGGGAGGAGTGGGGAGGGGGGCATGGGAGTGATGGGGATGGGGGCATGAGGACATGTGGGGCACGGGAGATAGAGGTGTTGGGGATGGGACATGGGAGTGATGGGGATGGGGGTATGGGGACACTGGGGGCAATGGGGTGCCGAGGATGGGGTCATGGGGGTGTTGGGGGTACTGGGAATGGGGGATGCTGAGAATGGGGATGCTGGGGATACTGGGAGCAGTGGGGAGGGGGAGATGGGGGTGCTGGGGATGGGAGTATGGGGACATCAGGGATAGGGGTGCTGGGGATGGGACATGGGGGTAATGGGGATGGGAGCATGGGGGCATTGGGGGCAATGGGATGCTGAGGATGGGGGCATGGGGGTGGTGGGGATGGGGATATAGGGGGGCTGAGGAGGGGGATATAGGGGTGCTGGGGATGGGGTATGGGGGCATTGGGGGCAATGGGGTGCTGAGGATGGGGTCGTGGGGGTGCTGGGGATGGGGACATGGGGGTGCCGGGGATGGGGACATGGGGGTGCTGAGGATGGGACCATGGGGGTGCTGGGAATGGGGACACGGGGGTGCTGGGAATGGGGACATGGGGGTGCCGGGGATGGGGACATGGGGGTGCCGGGGATGGGGACATGGGGGTGCTGAGGATGGGGACATGGGGGTGCTGGGAAGGGGGACAAGGGGGTGCTGGGAAGGGGGACACGGAGGTGCTGGGAATGGGACACGGGGGTGCTGGGAATGGGGACACGGGGGTGCTGGGAATGGGACATGGGGGTGCTGGGGATGGGACATGGGGGTGCTGGGGATGGGACATGGGGGTGCTGAGGATGGGATCATGGGGGTGCTGGGAATGGGGACATGGGGGTGCTGGGAATGGGACATGGGGGTGCTGGGAATGGGACATGGGGGTGCTGGGGATACTGGGACATGGGGTGCTGGGAATGGGACACGGGGGTGCTAGGAATGGGGACACGGGGGTGCTGGGGATGGGACATGGGGGTGCTGAGGATGGGATCATGGGGGTGCTGGGAATGGGACATGGGGGTGCTGGGGATACTGGGACACTGGGGGCAATGGGAATGGGGCCACCAGGACACGAGGACACCCCATAGGAAGAACCCAAAGGTTGGGAACACCCCGCAGGCACCACAGGACCCCCTTAGGGTCCCACTGGGTGCCAATGGGTGCCAATGGGTGCCAATGGCGGGGGGGGGGGGGGGGTCTCACCATGCACGGGCGCTGTGCCCGTCCCCACGGGGCCGCGCTCCCGGCTGAGCCCTGCTGCAAGGACAGAGGGGACGGGGCCGCGTCACCTCGGGGGGGGGGCACAATGGGGGTCAATGGGGGGCACAATGGGGGGGGGCAATGGGGGAGGGGCACTCACCCTTCTTCTTCTTGCGGCCCGGGCGGCCCCGCTTGAGCTTCTTGAGGCGGGGGGAGGGGTCGGGGCGGGGGGGGGCACCGGGCCCCCCCGGGCTCTCGGCGTCGCTGTCCTCTTCGGCCTCGCCGGCCTCCTCGCTCTGGGGATGGGGACAATGGGGGGGGGAATGGGGGGTGATGGGGGAATGGGGGTGATGGGGGAATGGGGGGGGAATGGGGGTGATGGGGGTGATGGGGACAATGGGGGTGATGGGGGGGCAATGGGGATGATGGGGTCATGGGGGCAATGGGGGTGATAGGGGCAATGGGAGTAATGGGGGTGATGGGGGCAATGGGAGTAATGGGGGAATGGGGGTGATGGGGGTAAGGGAGTAATGGGGGTAATGGGGCCAAGGGGGCAACGGGGTTATGGGGGTAACGGGAGAATGGGGTCAATGAGGGTAATGGGGCAATGGGGGTAATGGGGGGTAATGGGGGGCAATGGGGTAATGGGGATAATGGGTGCAATGGGGGGATGAGGGGTAATGGGAGTAATGGGGGGTATGGGGGCAATGGGGAATAATGGGGGCAATGGGGGTAACAGGGCAGTGGGGAGTAATGGGGGCAATGGGGACGATGAGGGGTAATGGGGAGTAATGGCGGATATGGGGGCAATGGGGGTAACAGGGCAGTGGGGAGTAATGGGGGCAATGGGGGTAATGGTGCAATGGGAGGTAATGGGGGTAATAGGAGTAATGGGGGAGAATGGGGGTAATGGGGATATGGGGGCAATGGGGGCAATGGGGGTAATAGGGGATATGGGGGCAATGTAGAGTAATGGGGGAGAATGGGGGTAATGGGGGATATGGGGGCAATGGGGGCGATGAGGGGTAATGGGGCAATGGGGAGTAATGGGGGCAATGGGGTAACAGGGCAGTGGGGAGTAATGGGGGTAATGGGGGGTAATGGGGGCAATGGGGGGTAATGGGGGCAATGGGGGAGTGGAGAGTAATGGGGGCAATGGGGGCAATGGGGGGTAATGGGGGAGTGGAGAGTAATGGGGGCAATGGGGACAATGGGGGTGATGGGTGGTATTGGGGGCAATGGGGAGATGGGGGGATTTGGGGGATATGGAGACATGGGAGGATATAGGGCGATATGGGGAGATATGAGCCCATGGGAGAACATGGGAATATGGGGGGGATATAGGGGGATATGGAAGACAAGGGGGATATGGGGACATAGGGGGTTTAAGGGGATATGGGGGACATAAGGGGCATATAAGGGGATATAGGGGGATATGAGGACATGTGGGGATATGGGGGGGCAGGGGGGGATATGGGGGGGGAACAAGAGGGGGAAATGGGGGTTGGAGCATGGGGAATGAGGATGGAGGGGGGACAAAGAGAGCAGGTTGATGGGGCCAGGGGGTGGGTACCACCGCTTGGGACCACACAGGGGGAAGGAGGGGCTATGGGGCGCTATGGGGCGCTATGGGGGGGTCCGTACCGAGCTGCTCTTCTTGCGCTTGCCCCCCAGCACCCCCAGTTTGATCTTGAGCGGTGCCATCTTCCGGCCCTTGAGCTTCCGCTTCAGCTCCGGCACCCGCGGGCTGCGGCTGCGCTTCTTGTGCCCGGGGCCTGCGGGGACACGGGGGGACCCCGTTGTACCCCATAGGGACCACACTGGGACCCATAGGGACCCCGTTGTACCCCATAGGGACCACACTGGGACCCATAGGGACCCCGTTGTACCCCATAGGGACCACACTGGGACCCATAGGGACCACACTGGGACCCATAGGGGCCCCGTTGTACCCCATAGGGACCACATTGAGACCCATAGGGACCCCGTTGTATCCCATAGGGACCACATTGGGACCCATAGGGGCCCCATTGTGCCCCATAGGGACCACACTGGGACCCATAGAAACCACACTGTACCCCATAGGGACCACACTGGGACCCATAGGGACCCCGTTGTACCCTATAGGGACCACACTGTACCCCATAGGGACCACACTGGGACCCATAGGGACCACACTGGGACCCATAGGGGCCCCGTTGTACCCCATAGGGACCACACTGGGACCCATAGGGACCCCGTTGTACCCTATAGGGACCACACTGTACCCCATAGGGACCCCGTTGTACCCCATAGGGACCATATTGGGACCCATAGGGGCCCCGTTGTACCCTATAGGGACCACACTGTACCCCATAGGGACCCCGTTGTACCCCATAGGGACCACACTGGGACCCATAGGGACCCCGTTGTATCCCATAGGGACCACATTGGGACCCATAGGGACCCCGTAGTACCCAATCGGGACCACACTGGGACCCATAGGGACCCCGTTGTATCCCATAGGGACCACATTGGGACCCATAGGGACCCCGCTGTACCCCATAGGGACCACACTGTGACCCATAGGGACCCCGTTGTACCCCATAGGGACCACACTGGGACCCATAGGGACCCCACTGTACCCCATAGGGACCACACTGGGACCCATAGGGACCCCACTGTACCCCATAGGGACCACACTGGGACCCATAGGGACCACACTGGGACCCATAGGGACCCCGTTGTACCCCATAGGGACCACACTGGGACCCATAGGGACCCCGTTGTACCCCATAGGGACCCTGTTGTATCCCATAGGGACCACACTGGGACCCATAGGGACCACATTGGGACCCATAGGGGCCCCATTGTACCCTATAGGGACCACACTGTACCCCATAGGGACCACACTGGGACCCATAGGGGCCCCGTTGTACCCCATAGGGACCCCGTTGTACCCCATAGGGACCACACTGGGACCCATAGGGACCCCGTTGTATCCCATAGGGACCACACTGGGACCCATAGAAACCACACTGTACCCCATAGGGACCACATTGGGACCCACAGGGACCCCATTGTACCCCATAGGGACCACACTGGGACCCATAGAAACCACACTGTACCCCATAGGGACCACATTGGGACCCATAGGGACCCCGTTGTACCCCATAGGGACCACACTGGGACCCATAGGGACCACACTGTACCCCATAGGGACCCCCCATTGTACCCCACTGGGACCCCATAGGGACCACACTGTACCCCATAGGGAACCCCCACTGTACCCCACAGGGAACCCTTTGGGACCCATATGGACCCCCCATTGTACCCCATAGGGAAACCCCATTGGACCCCATAGGGACCACATTGGGACCCCATTGTAACACACTGGGACCCCATTGTACCCCATTGGGAATCCCCATTGTACCCCTTAGGGACCCCCTTGTACCCCACTGGGACGCCCCATTGAAACCCATAGGGACCCCCCATTGGACCCCATAGGCACCACACTGGGACCCTATTGTACCCCTTTGGGACCCCACTGTACCCCATAGGGACCCCACTGTAGCCCATAGGGACCCCCCATTGTACCCCATTGGGACCCCACTGTACTCCATAGGGACCCCCCATTGGACCCCATAGGGACCACATTGGGACCCTATTGTACCCCATTGGGACCCCATTGTACCCCACAGGGACCCCATTGTAGCCCATAGGGACCCCCCACGGTACCCCATTGGGACCCCGTTGTACCCCATAGGGACCCCATTGCACCCCATTGGGACCCCATTGTACCCCACTGGGACCCCATTGGGACTCCCAATGCATCCCATAGGGACCCCCTCATTGTACCCCATAGGGACCCCCACTGTACCCCATTGGAACCCCATTGGACCCAATAGGGACCCCCCATTGGACCCCATAGGGACCCCTATTGTACCCCATTGGGACCACACTGGGACCCCATTGTACCCCATAGGGACCCCCTCATCGTACCCCATAGGGACCCCCCATTGGGACCCCACTGTACCCCATTGGGACCCCATTGTACGCCATAGGGACCCCCGCATTGTACCCCATAGGGACCCCCCATTGGGACCCCACTGTACCCCATAGGGACCCCCCATTGTACCCCATTGGGACCCCATTGTACGCCATAGGGACCCCCGCATTGTACCCCATAGGGACCCCCCATTGGGACCCCACTGTACCCCATAGGGACCCCCCATTGTACCCCACTGGGACCCCACTGTACCCCACAGGGACCCCCCGTTGTACCCCATTGCGACCCCATAGGGCCCCCTCATTGCACCACATAGGGACCCCCCATTGTACCCCATTGGGACCACACTGGGACCCCACTGTACCCCATAGGGTCCCCATTGGGACTCTCAATGCATCCCATAGGGACCCCCTCATTGTACCCCATAGGGACCCCCCACTGTACCCCATTGGGACTCCCAATGCATCCCATAGGGACCCCCTCATTGTACCCCCATTGGGAACCCATTGTACCCCACTGAGACCCCATTGTACCCCATAGGGACCCCATTGGGACTCCCAATGCATCCCATAGGGACCCCCTCATTGTACCCCATAGGGACTCCCATTGTACCCCACTGGGACCCCATTGTACACCATAGGGACCCCCCACTGTACACCATAGGGACCCCATTGAGACCTCCATTGTACCCTATAGGGACCCCATTGTGACCCCCATTGCTCCCCATAGGGACCTCCCCACTGCACCCTATGGGGACACAGGGACCCCTGCACCCCCCTCAGGCTCCCTTAGAGTCTCCCCCAAACCCTCCCTGACACCCCTAAACTCCCCCTACACACCCCCAATCACCCCCTGGGGGGGGGCCCATTCACTATGGGGGGGGGCCCATTCACTATGGGGGTGTCCCCCTTCAATACAGGGTTGTCCCCTTCACAGCGGGGGTCCCCATTCACTATGGGTGGCCCCATTCACTATGGGGCTGCCCCATTCCCTATGGGGGTCCCCTTCACTACAGGGGTGCCCCCATTCCCTATGGCTGCCCCCATTTACTACAGGGGTGCCCCCATTCACTACAGGTCCCTCCATTCACTATGGGTGCCCCTATTCACTGTGGGGTTGTCTCCATTCACTAAGGGTGCCCCCATTCACTATGGGGTTGTCCCCATTCACTAAGGGTGCCCCCATTCACCATGGGGCTGCCCCCATTCACTATAGGTCCCTGCATTCACTAAGGGTGCCTCCATTCACTACGGGGTTGTCCCCCTTCACTATGGGGCTGCCCCCTTCAATCTGGGGCTGCCCCCTTCACTCTGGGGCTGCCCCCCTTCACCATGGTGCTGCCCCCCTTCACTATGGGACTGCCCCCATTCACTATGGGGCTGCCCCCCTTCACTATGGTGCTGCCCCCCTTCACTATGGGACTGCCCCCCTTCACTATGGTGCTGCACCCCTTCACTATGGGTCTGCCCCCTTCACTATGGTGCTGCCCCCATTCACTATGGTGCTGCCCCCCTTCACTATGGTGCTGCCCCCCTTCACTATGGGACTGCCCCCCTTCACTATGGTGCTGCACCCCTTCACTATGGGTCTGCCCCCTTCACTATGGTGCTGCCCCCATTCACTATGGTGCTGCCCCCCTTCACTATGGTGCTGCCCCCCTTCACTATGGGACTGCCCCCCTTCACTATGGTGCTGCACCCCTTCACTATGGTGCTGCCCCCTTCACTATGGTGCTGCACCCCTTCACTATGGGTCTGCCCCCTTCACTATGGTGCTGCCCCCATTCACTATGGTGCTGCCCCCCTTCACTATGGGGCTGCCCCCCTTCACTATGGGGCTGCCCCCCTTCACTATGGGGCTGCCCCCTTCACTATGGGGCCGCCCCCCCTTCACTACGGTGCTGCCCCCCTTCACTACGGTGCTGCCCCCCTTCACTATGGGACTGCCCCCCTTCACTATGGGGCTGCCTCCCTTCACTATGGGACTGCCCCCCTTCACTATGGTGCTGCCCCCTTCACTATGGTGCTGCCCCCCTTCACTATGGGACTGCCCCACTTCACTATGGGGCCGCCCCCCTCACCCCGGGGCCATCCCCCCCCACCCACCTTTGCCCTCCTTGGTCTTGGCCTTGCGCAGGGGGGGCGCGGGGGCCTCGGGGGCCACGCTGGCCACGGCCGCAGAGACCTGCTCGGCCACGGCGGCGGCGGCGGCGGCGGCTGCAGCGGCCACGGCGGCAGCGGAGCCCTTGAAGGGGTTGTTGGCGCTGAACTCCCTCCACTTGGCCCCCAGGATGGTCATCATCTTGGACATGGGGATCTTGGGGTTCTTCTTGGCGATCAGCGGCCTGCGGGGGGCAAGGGAAAGAGGCTGGGGGGGGGGGGCACCCAAAGGGATGCGCTGCACTGAGGGGGTTTGGGTACCACGGGGTGCTGATGCTCCTCACTGACATCCGTGCCCTACAGCAATGACCTAAAAGGACCCCTATAAGCACCCAGAGAGATGCTTAAGGACCAAAAGGGATGCAGGGCACTGAGGGGTTTGGGTACCATGGGATGCTGATGCTCCTCACTGACATCTGTGCCCTACAGCAATGACCTAAAAGGAGCCCCATAAGTACCCAGAGAGATGCTTAAGGACCAAAAGGGATGCAGGGCACTGAGGGGTTTGGGTACCATGGGATGCTGATGCTCCTCGCTGACATCCTTGCCCCATAGCAATGACCAAAAATGACCTCCATAAGCACCCAGAGAGATGCTTGAGGACCAAAAGGGATGCAGGGCACTGAGGGGTTTGGGTACCACGGGGTGCTGATGCTCCTCACTGACATCCGTGCCCTACAGCAATGACCTAAAAGGACCCCTATAAGCACCCAGAGAGATGCTTAAGGACCAAAAGGGATGCAGGGCACTGAGGGGTTTGGGTACCATGGGATGCTGATGCTCCTCACTGACATCCGTGCCCTACAGCAATGACCTAAAAGGAGCCCCATAAGTACCCAGAGAGATGCTCAAGGACCAAAAGGGATGCAGGGCACTGAGGGGTTTGGGTACCACAGGGTGCTGATGCTCCTCGCTGACATCCTTGCCCCATAGCAATGACCAAAAATGACCCCCATAAGCACCCAGAGAGATGCTTAAGGACCAAAAGGGATGCAGGGCACTGAGGGGTTTGGGTACCACGGGATGCTGATGCTCCTCAATGAGCTCTTTCGGACCAAGGGGCTTCAATGTACCCCACAAGAGTACCCCAAATGGGCCACCAGGACCCCAAAACAGAACTGGGGCTCCCCCAGACATGTTGAGGCGATCCCCAGCACCCTGGTAACACCTAAAAGGACCCCCATAAGCACCCAGAGAGATGCTTAAGGACCAAAAGGGATGCAGGGCACTGAGGGGTTTGGGTACCACCGGATGCTGACGCTCCTCAATGAGCTCCTTTGGACCAAGGTGCATCAATGGACCCCACAAGAGCACCCCAAATAGGCCACCAGGAGCCCAAAACAGAGATGCCCCCCCCCCCAAAACACACTGATGGGATCCCCAGCACCCTGGTAACACCTAAAAGGACCCCTATAAGCACCCAGAGCGATGCTTAAGGACCAAAAGGGATGCAGGGCACTGAGGGGTTTGGGTACCATGGGATGCTGATGCTCCTCAACAAGCTACTTTGGACCAAGGTGCTTCAATGGACCCCACAAAAGCACCCCAAATGGGCCACCAGGAGCCCAAAGCAGAACTGGGGCTCCCCCAGACACATAGAGGGGATCCCCAGCACCCTGGTAACACCTAAAAGGACCCCCATAAGCACCCAGAGAGATGCTTAAGGACCAAAAGGGATGCAGGGCACTGAGGGGTTTGGGTACCACCGGATGCTGATGCTCCTCAATGAGCTCCTTTGGACCAAGGTGCATCAATGGACCCCACAAGAGCACCCCAAATGGGCCACCAGGACCCCAAAACAGAGATGGACCCGCCCAAAACACACTGATGGGATCCCCAGCACCCTGGTAACACCTAAAAGGACCCCCATAAGCACCCAGAGAGATGCTTAAGGACCAAAAGGGATGCAGGGCACTGAGGGGTTTGGGTACCATGGGATGCTGATGCTCCTCAATGAGCTCCTTTGGACCAAGGTGCTTCAATGGACCCCACAAAAGCACCCCAAATGGGCCACCAGGACCCCAAAACAGAACTGGGGCTCCCCCAGACATGTTGAGGCGATCCCCAGCACCCTGGTAACACCTAAAAGGACCCCCATAAGCACCCAGAGAGATGCTTAAGGACCAAAAGGGATGCAGGGCACTGAGGGGTTTGGGTACCACGGGATGCTGACGCTCCTCAATGAGCTCCTTTGGACCAAGGTGCTTCAATGGACCCCACAAGAGCACCCCAAATAGGCCACCAGGAGCCCAAAACAGAGATGCCCCCCCCCAAAAACACACTGATGGGATCCCCAGCACCCTGGTAACACCTAAAAGGACCCCCATAAGCACCCAGAGAGATGCTTAAGGACCAAAAGGGATGCAGGGCACTGAGGGGTTTGGGTACCACGGGATGCTGATGCTCCTCAACGAGCTCTTTTGGACCAAGGTGCTTCAACGGACCCCACAAAAGCACCCCAAAGATGGGCCGGCTGGAGCCCAAGGACCCATAGGTGCCCCCCAATACCCAAAGGGCCCCCCCCACCCACCTCATGAACTGGCTGAAGGCCTTGTAGTTGGTGAGGGTGTGATAGTCCTCCTCCGTGAAGACGTGGTCCACGTCCTCCAGCCCCCAGGCCCCCAGCAGCTGAGCTGAGGACTTCTGCTCCACCGCCTGCATCAGGGGGACATTGGGGTCAATGGGGACATGGGGGGGGAGACGGGGGACCCACATGGACCCACAGGGAGGACAGCACCCCCTTGGGCACCCACATGAATGATGGCACCCCCATGGTCACCCCTATGGCAGAGGCACTCTCCCAGTCTCCCCTATGGCAATGGGACACCCATAATCACCCTGACAGCTATGGCACCCCCATGGTCATCCCTATGGCAATGGGACCCCAATAGCAATGGGACCCCCATAATCACCCTGACAGCCATGGCACCCCATGGTCATCCCTATGGCAACAGGACCCCCCCAGTCACCCCTATAGCAATGGCACCCCATGGTCACCCCTATGGCAATGGGACTCCCACAATCACCCCTATGTCAATGGAACCCCCATGGCAATGGGACCCCCACAGGGACCCCTATGGCAATGGGACTCCCACAGTCACCCCATAGCAATGGCACCCCATGGTCACCCCTATGGCAATGGGACTCCCACAGTCACCCCTATGGCAATGGAACCCCCATGGCAATGGGACTCCCACAGTCACCCCATAGCAATGGCACCCCATGGTTACCCCTACGGCAATGGGACTCCCACAATCACCCCTATTGCAATGGCACCCCCATGGCAATGGGACCCCCCTAATAACACCTAGGGCAATAGGATGTCCAGAGTCACCCCTACAAAAATGGCACCCCATGGTCATCCCTATGGCAATGGGACCTCTATGGCAATGGCATCTTCATGGCAATGGGACCCCCAAAGTCACCCCTATGGCATCAGAACCCCCATGGCAATGGGACCCCCACACAGCAATGGGATCCCCACAGCCACCCTTATGGCAAACACCCCTGTGGCAATGGCCCTCCCAGAGTCACCCCTAAGGCAATGGGACCCCCACAGTCACCCCGATGGCAATGGCACCCCTATGGCAATGGGACTCCCATAGCCACCCTTATGGCAATGGGACCCCCAACATCACCCCTAAGGCAATGAGACCCCCAACATCACCCCTATGGCAATGGGACCCCTAAGGCAATGAGACCCCCAACATCACCCCTATGGCAATGGGACTCCCGTAGCCACCCCAATGGCAATGGGACCCACACACAGTGATGGTGCCCCCCATAGGCCATACCTTGACCTTCTGCCCCCCCTCCTCATCAGCCTTTTTCCTCCTCTTGGTCTTCTTGTCCTTCTTGTCGCGGTGCTTCCGGCGCCGCTTCCGGGTGCCCCCCCCCGACTCGCTCCCGCCGCTCTCCGACTTCTCCCGGTATTCCTCCCGCTGGAATTCCTCCCGCTCCGACTCCAGCTCATCCTCGCTCACCTGCGCACAGGACAGGGCCCGCCACGGCGCTGTCACCACCCAGAGGGGCTGTCACCCGTCGCTGCGGGTGTTGACAACGTCACGGGGCTCCATCAGCCACCCCGAGACCACCACTGGACATCCCAACACCACCGCTGGGCATCCCAACACCCCCATTGGCCATCCCAACACCACCGCTGGACATCCCAACACCACCGCTGGGCATCCCAACACCACCGCTGGACATCCCAACACCACCGCTGGGCATGCCAACACCACCGCTGGGCATCCCAACACCACCGCTGGACATCCCAACACCACCGCTGGACATCCCAACACCCCCATTGGCCATCCCAACACCACCGCTGGGCATCCCAACACCACCGCTGGACATCCCAACACCACCGCTGGCCATCCCAACACCACCATTGGCCATCCCAACACCACTATTGGCCATCCCAACATCACCACTGGCCATCCCAACACCACCATTGGCCATCCCAACACCACCGCTGGCCATCCCAACACCACCATTGGCCATCCCAACACCACCATTGGCCATCCCAACACCCCCACTGGCCATCCCAACATCACCATTGGCCATCCCAACACCACCATTGGCCATCCCAACACCACCACTGGCCATCCCAACACCACCATTGGCCATCCCAACACCACCATTGGCCATCCCAACATCACCATTGGCCATCCCAACACCACCATTGGCCATCCCAACACCACCACTGGCCATCCCAACACCACCATTGGCCATCCCAACACCACCGCTGGCCATCCCAACACCACCGCTGGCCATCCCAACACCACCACTGGCCATCCCAACACCACTACTGGCCATCCCAACACCACCACTGGACATCCCAACACCACCGCTGGCCATCCCAACACCACCATTGGCCATCCCAACACCACCACTGGACATCCCAACAACCCCACTGGTCATCCCAAGACCACCATTGGCCATCCCAAGACCACCACTGGCCATCCCAACACCACCACTGGACATCCCAACAACCCCACTGGTCATCCCAAGACCACCATTGGCCATCCCAAGACCACCACTGGCCATCCCAACACCACCACTGGCCATCCCAAGACCACCATTGGCCATCTCAAGACTCCTATTGGTCATCCCAAGACCCCTACTGGTCATCCCAAGACCACCATTGGACACCTCAAGACCACCATTGGCCATCCCAGGACCACTATTGGCCATCCCAAGACCCCCACTGGCCAACCCAAGACTCCTATTGTTCACTCCCAAAACCACCACTGGCCATCCCACGACCCCCACTAGACATCCTAAGAACATCATCAACTACACCAGGACCCCCATCACTCATCCCATATCACCCATCCCATGTCCCACCACCCATCCCATGTCCCATCACCCAACCCATATCACCCATCCCACGTCCCACCACCCATCCCATGTCCCACCACCCATCCCTCCCATCCCATCTCCCATCTCACCCATCCCATCTCCCACATCTCCCATCCCATCTCCCATCTCACCCATCCCATCTCTCACATCTCCCATCCCATCTCCCATCTCTCCCATCCCATCTCCCATCTCTCCCATCCCATCTCCCATCTCACCCATCCCATCTCTCACATCTCCCATCCCATCTCCCATCTCTCCCATCCCATCTCCCATCTCTCCCATCCCATCTCCCATCTCTCCCATCCCATCTCCCATCTCTCCTATCCCATCTCCCATCTTACCCATCCCATCTCCCACATCTCCCATCCCATCTCCCATTTCACCCATCCCATCTCCCATCCCTCCCATCCCATCTCCCATCTCACCCATCCCATCTCCCATCTCACCCATCCCATCTCCCATCTCACCCATCCCATCTCCCATCTCACCCACCCCATCTCACCCATCCCATCTCCCATCTCTCCCATCCCCTCTCCCACCACCCACTGGTTCCTCACCAGCTTTTTCCTTTTCCGTGGTTTTCCAGGTTTGTTTTCCTTCTGCTTCCGGGGGCCCCGTTTCTTCTTCTTCACCCCAAGAGCACCCTCGAGGCCCCTCAACAGCTCCTCAGCACCTTCTGGGGGGACATGGGGACATGAGGCCCTCCCCATGGCCACCAAAGGTGACACACGGTGGGGGGGGGGGGACACGGACGGACAGGGACACAATGAGATCCCTTCGAAGGCACCAGGATGGTGACACCGGTGTCACCGTCACAGGAACCAACAGCCAGCAGAGCGTTCCCCATCCACCCATTCCAGGTGACACCGGTGTCACCGTCACAGGAACCAACAGCCAGCAGAGCGTTCCCCATCCACCCATTCCGAGCGACACCTGTGTCACTGTGTCAACCAACAGCCAGCAGAGAACTCCCCATCAACTCATTCTGAGTGACACCAGTGTCACTGTGTCACTGTGTCAACCAACAGCCAGCAGAGAACTCCCCATCAACTCATTCTGAGTGACACCAGTGTCACTGTGTCAGTGACCAACAGCCAGCAGAGCATTCCCCATCCACCCATTCCGGGTGACGCCAGTGTCACTGTGTCAGTGACCAACAACCAGCAGAGCGTTCCCCATCCACCCATTCCGGGTGACACCGGTGTCACTGTGTCAGTGACCAACAGCCAGCAGAGCATTCCCTATCCACCCATTCCGGGTGACGCCAGTGTCACTGTGTCAGTGACCAAGAGCAGCAGAGCAATCCCCATCAACCCATTCCGGGTGACACCGGTGTCACTGTGTCAGTGACCAACAGCCAGCAGAGGCTTCTCCATCCCCTCACAGCAGGGGGTGACACCGGTGTCACTGTGTCACCGTGCCGCTGACCAACAGCCAGCAGCGGATTTCCCAACCCCTTTGGCCTCCTTCCATTGGCATCCCCGTGACGGACAACCCCCGGCGGGGGGTGGTGGTTGGTGACGGTGACCCACACCCCCCCGCCATTGCTACCTCCATCCGTGTCACGGCCTTGGCACCGTTACCGGGTGTCCCGTCTGCCCTGCGGCTGTTGGCGCGTGGCCACCCCGACGTCACCCGCACGCCCCCATCCATCACAGCCGGCGCTCGCTGACAGGTCACAGGGAAGCCCCGGCTGTCCCCGAGGAAAAGGGGGGGGGGACGACGGGGGGGGGACACATTGAGGGTGACGCCGGGTGCCAAGCTTGGCGTCGGGAGAGGAAACAACACCCGGCGCCGCCGGGGTCACATTCCAGCCTTAATCCCTTGGCACCGGCTGTCAGGCAGCTGCCAGAGCGCTGTTGGCAAGGGATGGGGCCAGGCGGCGGCGCTGAGACCACCCAGATCCCACCACAACACCCGGATAACAACACCCCCACACACACACACACCCACACACCAACAACGGGGGCGTTCAACACCCCCAAACCCACCCTTCATCCCGTTACCGCCATCCCCTTGGGGCGTACAACCGATCACCGGGCCCAAGCCTGCCATTGTGGGGGTGTTGCCCCCCAACACACACACACACACGCACCCCCCCTTCCCCCCCCCCCTTTCCCATAGACATGCGCTGTTGGCAAAGCATTCCCGAGAATATTCCATGCACGTGATGCTCCCCACACCTCGAGAGGGAGGAAGGAGAAACCACGTAGACAACCGGAGCAAAGGGGGGGGGGGGGGGGGGGTGACGGAGAACACCCGTCCTCCGCCTGTAACAAAGCAACAACCGAACCGCCCCCCCCCCCGGTTGGAAAACAGGGAGAAAATGCATGGAAATGGGGATAAAACAGGGATAAGGGGGGGGAGGGTTCGGAGTGAGGCGGAGTGATTGTGTAAAAGGAGGAAATGAGGAGTTGGAACAAAGGACGAGGGGAGGTGGCTGGAAAAAAGGGGGGGAAAGGGGAGAAAATCCGGCCTGGAAGTGGGGAAACACCATGGAAAATCCTTCCTCAGGCTCTTTTGGGGGGGGGTTCCAGCTTTGTTTGCACTACAGGGGAGGGAAAAGCAACTTTGGGGCTGGTTTGAAGGGGTTCTGGTGTGGGATTGGGGTGGTGGATGGGTGTCGTGTCCCCCCCCATCCCATTCCATTGTTCTCAGTTGGAAACGGGATGCGAAAAAAGAGGGGGAAAAGGGGGAAAAAGGCACTAAAAAAGAACAAGTTTCAGCTGTGGAGGAGGAGGGAGGAGGAGGAGGAGGAGGGGACATTCCTGGCGCTGGGAAGGAGGGAGAAGTGGTGTGCACCTCCAATCCAAGCCTGGAACTCAGTGGCCGGAGGGGATGGAGCGAGGCCCAGCTCCCGCTGCATAAAGTGTGGGATAAGGATGCTCTAGTGGGAGAACACCCTCAAAAAGGGCCGGGATGAGGAGGAGAAGGGAGTTTGGGGTGAAAAAGAGGGATTTTGGGGCTGAGAAAGAGGGAGAAAACAGCCAAGAAACAACCCCAAAAGGCCACGGAAGCGGGCCTCCAACAGGGATTTCCCCGTTTCCAAGTGGGTTGGGGGGGGGGGGGGGGGGGAAGGGGTTTGAAACCCAAATTCACCCGTTTCTGAGCAGTTCTGGGGAGAAAAGAGGGGTTTCCAACCCAAACTTAACCATTTCTGAGCGGTTTAGGAGGGAAAAGGGGGGTTCAAACCCAAATTCACCCTTTTCTGAGCGGTTTTGGGGTGGAAAAGAGGCATCTGAAACCCAAATGGACCCATTTCTGAGGGTTTAAGGGGAAAAGGAGGGGTTTGAAACCCAAATTTACCCGTTTCTGAGCAGTTTTGGGGGGGAATAAGGGATCAAAACCCAAAATCAACCATTTCTGAGCAGTTTCGGGGTGGAAAAGAGGCATCTGAAACCCAAATTTACCCATTCCTGAGGGTTTAAGGGGAAAAGGAGGGGTTTGAAACCCAAATTTACCCGTTTCCAAGTGGTTTTGCGGGGGAATAATGGGTCGAAACCCAAAATCAACCATTTCTGAGCGGTTTAGGAAGGAAAAGGGGGGTTTGAAACCCAAATTCACCCGTTTCTGAGCAGTTTTGGGGGGGAATAAGGGATCAAAACCCCAAATCAACCATTTCTGAGCAGTTTAGGAAGAAAAAGGGGGGCTTCAAACCCAAATTCACCCATTTCTGAGCGGTTTTGGGGTGGAAAAGAGGCGTCTGAAACCCAAATGTACCCATTTCTGAGGGTTTAAGTGGAAAAGGAGGGGTTTGAAACCCAAATGTACCCATTTCTGAGCGGTTTTGGGATGGAAAAGAGGGTTTCAAACGCCAATTCACCCATTTCTGAGCGTTTTTTTGGGGGGAAAGAGGCATCTGAAGCCCAAATTTACCCACTTCTGAGGGTTTAAGAGGAAAAGGAGGGGGTTGAAACCCAAATTTACCCATTTCTGTGCATTTTAAGGGGGAAAAAGTGGGTCTAAAGCCCCCATTTCCCCATTTTTGGGTGTTTTAGAGTGAACGAATCCACTTGAGCATCGATTCTTGATGCCAACCGGTCACTGTGGGCCAAAGCAGGGAAAACCCCCTCCAAATCCCATCCAAAAGCATAAAACCCCTGGAATTTGGCCCAGAAACAGGCAATTTTGGGTCCAAACAGCGCCAAATACACCCAAAAGTGACAATCAGAGGCTACCAAACGCTATCAAACGCTATCAAACGCTGTGGGACCATTCTAAAGAGGGTTTGAGGGGGGTAACAGTGACACTTCGGTACCATCGGCACCCAACAGCCGCACCATGGGGTGAAACAACCACCGCAGCGCCCGTCGGGCACCCAACAGCACCCACTGCCCCACCCCAAGGGGTACAGCAACCCTGTCAGCCCCCCAAGTGACTCCATGGGGCGCAAGAAATGATATGGGCCTCATCAGCCCCCACACTGTGGGGTACAGCAACCAATATGGGGCTCCATCAGCCCCCCCAACTGCTTCTCTATGGGGTACAACACCCCCATGGAGCTCCAAACTGCCCCTATTGACCCACACCATGGGGTACAACATCCAATATGGGCCCCATAGGCCTCTACTACCCCACACCATGGGCCCCATCAGCCCCCCAACTGCTTCTTTACGGGGTACAACACCCCCATGGGGCTCCAAACTGCCCCTACTGCCCCACACCATGGGGTACAACATCCAAGATGGGCCCCATAGGCCTCTACTGCCCCACACCATGGGCCCCATCAGCCCCCCAACTGCTTCTCTATGGGGTACTACACCCCCATGGGGCTCCAAACTGCCCCTATTGCCCCACACCATGGGGCACAATATCCAAGATGGGCCCCATAGGCCTCTACTACCTCACACCATGGGCCCCATCAGCCCCCCAACTGCTTCTCTATGGGGTACTACACCCCCATGGGGCTCCAATCTGCCCCTATTGCCCCACACCATGGGGTACAACATCCAATATGGGCCCCATAGGCCTCTACTGGCCCACCATGGGCCCCATCAGCCCCCAAATGCCCCTATTGCCCCACATTATAGGGTACAACAACCAAAAGGGGCTCCATCAGCCCCCCAGCTGCTTCTCTATAGGGTACAGCACCCCCACAGGGCTCCAAACTGCCCCTATTGCCCCAAACCATGGGGCACAATCCCTCTCCCATAGGCCTCTATTGCCCCACAACATGGAGCACAACACACATAGACTCCTATAGGCCCACACCATGGGGCACAACAACCAATATGGGCTCCATCAGCCCCTATTGCCCCACACCACGGGGCACAACCTCCCCCCCGATAGGCCTCTATTGCCCCACACCATGGGGCACACACCCCCCCATAGGCCTCTACTGCCCCACACCATGGGGTACAATAGCCCCCCAACTGTCCCTATTGTCCTGTACCACAGGGCACAACACCCCCCCCCATAGGCCTCTATTGCCCCACACCATGGGGCACACCACCCCCCCATAGGCTCTATTGCCCCACACCATGGGGTACAATAGCCCCCAGCTGCCCCTATTGTCCTGTACTATGGGGCACAACACCCCCCACCCCCCCCCCCAGTCCTCTATAGCCCCACACCATGGGGTACAACAACCAATATGGGCTCCATCAGCCCCTACAGCCCCACACCATGGGGTACAACAGCCCTCATAGGCCCCTATAGCCCCTAAACATGGGGCACAACAGCCCCTATAGGTTCCTACAGCCTCACACCATGGGGTACAACAGCCCCTATAGGCCCCATAGGCTACTATAGCCCCACACCATGGGGTACAACAACCCCACTGGAACCCATAGGGCCCTATAGCCCCACACCATGGGGTACAACAACCCCACTGGGACCCATAGGGCCCGACAGCCCCACACCATGGGGTACCTCCACCCCTATAGGCCCCATAGGCCCCTATAGCCCCACACCACGGGCACCATCCAGCCCCATAGGCACCATCCAGCCCCATTAGGCACCAATGGGCCGCACTGCCTCCGTTACTAGGCCTGGTGCTGGTGGGGGGGGGAACCGGAGCCAGTTTGATCCCATTGAATCCCACTGGATCCCATTGAATCCCATTGCATCCCATTGAATCCCACTGGATCTCATTTCATCCCATTGAATCCCACTGGATCCCATTGCATCCCATTGAATCCCACTGGATCCCATTGCATCCCATTGAATCCCATTGCATCCCACTGGATCCCATTGCATCCCATTGAATCCCACTGGATTCCATTGCATCCCATTGCATTCCACTGGATCTCACTGAATCCCACTGGATCCCATTCCCAATCCCCACACGTCGAGATGGCTGTTTACAAACAGCCCCTCAATGGAACACCCCAAAGGCCGAGTGGGGGGAATGGACTGGGAATGGGGGGGAAGAGGGGGAATGGGGGGGGGGGGGTGGGAATGACGGGGAATAAGGGGGAATGGGAATGGGGGGGGAATGGGAATGGGGGGGAATAGGGGGGAATGGAATGCAATGGAGGGAATGGAAGGGAATGGGGGGGAATAGAGGGGGAATGGGGGGGAATAGAGGGGGAATGGAGGGGAATGGAAGGGAATGGGGGGAGGAATGGAAGGGACCGGGGGGGGAAGAGGGGGGAATGGAATGCAATGGGGGGGGAATGGAAGGGAATGGGGAGGAATAGAGGGGGAATGGAATGGAATTGAGGGGAATGGAGGGGAATGGAAGGAACTGGGGGTGAATGGAGGGGGAATGGAGTGGGAATAGGGGGGAATGGGTGGAAATCGGGGGGAACAGAAGAGAATGGGGGGGAAGGGGGGGGGAATGGAGGGGGAATGGAGGGGGAATGGAGGGGGAATGGGGGGAATAGAAGTGGATGGGGGTGAATGGAATGGAATGGAGAGGGAATGGGGGAGAATGGAAAAGAATGAAGGAGAATGGGGGGGAATGGAACAGAATGGGGGGAATGGAGGGGAAGAGGTGGAAATGGGGGGGGATGGAAGAGAATGGAGGGGACCGGTGGGGAACGAGGGGGGAAATGGAGGGGAACGGGGGTGAGTGGAAGTGAATGGGGGGGAATGGAAGGGAATGGAGAAGTGAATGGGGGGGAATGGAGAAGTGAATGGGGGGGAATGGGGGGAAATGGAAGGGCAATGGGGGGGAATGGAGGGGAATAGAAGTGAATGGGGGGGAATGGAAGGGAATGGGGGTGAATGGGGGGAATGGAAGGGAATGGGGGTGAATGGAGGGGAATAGAAGTGAATGGGGGGGAATGGAAGGGAATGGGGGTGAATGAGGGGAATGGAAGGGAATGGGGGGAATGGAAGGGAATGGAGGGGCAATGGGGGTGAACGGAAGGGACCGGGGGGCCACGTCGGGGCCCCGTTCCTGTTCCCGTTCCCTCTCCCGTTCCCTCACCCGCTCCCGCACCCGTTCAATCACCCGCTCCCCTTCCCGTTCCCGTTTCTGTTCCCGTCCTCTTTCCCGCTCCCGTTCCCTCTCCCGCTCCCGTTCCCTCTCCCGCTCCCGTTCACTCTCCCGTTCCCTCTCCCTCTCCCGTTCCCGCTCCTGTTTCCTTTCCCGTTCCCGTTCCCTCTCCCGCTCCCGTTCCCGCTCCCTCTCCCGCTCCTGTTTCCTTTCCCGTTCCCGTTCCCTCTCCCGCTCCCGTTCCCGTTCCCGTTCCCTCACCCGTTCCCGTTCCCTCTCCCGTTCCCGTTCCCTCTCCCGTTCCCTCTCCCGTTCCCGTTCCCTCACCCGTTCCCGTTCCCGTTCCCGCTCCCGTTCCCGTTCCCGTTCCCTCTCCCGTTCCCGTTCCCGTACCTGCCTGCGGCCCCGCTGCGGGCAGGGGCGCGGTGGGGGCCGGCGGCGGAGGCGGAGGCGGCTGCGGCGGCGGCGGCGGCGGCGGCGGGGCGGGAGGCGTCGGGGGGAAGATGTCGGGCCCGGGCCCCCCCCGGTGCCCCGCGGCCAGGGCCCAGGAGCGAGGCGGCGTCGTCGTCGTCCTCTTCCTCGTCGTCGTCTTCCTCCTCGTCCTCGTCGTCGTCCTCCTCGTCCCCCTCCGACACCACCATCTCCTCCTCCTCTTCCTCGTCCTCCCTCAGAGGGGAAGCCATGGCGGGGCTGAAGAGAGGAGGGGAAGGGGGGGGCCGGAGGTGAAGGCGGAGCCCCTTGTGTGTGTGTGTGTGTGTGTGTTATAACCCCCCCCTTTTCGCTTCACCCCACCGTTCCCGTCGGGAGACGTTGCTTTCAGCGCGGAAAACGCGGAAAAACGCGAAAAAACGCTGAAAATCCTGTCAGAAACAACGCGGGGGTTAACGTTATGGGGGGGGGGGGGGGAAGATGGCGGCGAGAAAGCGCGCGCCTCAACGCGACCCCCCCCCGACACAAAACAGCGATTTCTGAGGTAAAAATATCAAAACAAAGCGAAAATAACGGCTGGGAAAGGAAGAAAAAGGGTTAAAAAGGGGGAAAACGCCCCAAAAACCCCGCGCCCCCCCCGTTTTGAGCCGCGGTTTTAAGGAGTAAAAAGAGCTTAAAATGGCCGAAGGGAAGGTTCGGAGCCCCCCCCCCCCCCCCATGCACACACCTCGTAGCGGGGTAGAAAAAGCGTATAAAAACCGGCCCGAAACGGTAAAAAGCCTCCGAAACGCCCAAAAACCAACGCACCCCGTGGAAAACAAGGCGGAAAAGGCGTTAAAACGCGCAAAAACGAGCAAAAAAAGGGGGGAAACCCCACATTTATCGCTTCTTTCCCCCCCCCCCCCTTTCTTTTTCGCCTGCCGCTAAAGGCGGATCATGGCGTTTTATATTTATAGCGATTTTTGGAAGCGGGGTTTTGGGGTGGTTTTCGGGGGTTTTAAAGCGTTTTCGAGCGTTTCCCGCCGCGTTTCCTCATGGCGCTTCGGGTGGAAAAAAAAAAGGGCGAAAAAGAGGAAGAATTCGGCGCCGAGCAAAGATGGCTGCGGTAAATTATAGCTATTTTTTTATATATATCCTCTTCCCCCCCCCTTTTCCTTCTCTTTTTACCCTTTCCCCCCCCTTTAATAAAACTATTTCGAACGGGGGGGGTGCATTAATCACTACTCATGCTCAGTGTGACATCAGCATAAATTGCTCGAGGTTAACTACTTCCAGCCTAGCTCCCTTTTCTTGCCCCTTTTGGGCTTTTTTTGCCCTAAAAACGCCGCCGGGAAGGGGTTTAAGCCCCTCCTCCCTTCAAAAAAAAAAAAGGTGGTTTTATTTGAAGGGGGATTTGGGGGGCTTTTGGGGAGAGGGGAAGGGAAAGGGGGGTGCTGCTGAGGAAGGGGGGAAAGGGGCTTTAAATGGGGGAAAAGGGGGGAAAGGGGCTTTAAATGGGGGAGGAAAGGGGGAAAAGAGGCTTTAAATGAGAAGGGGGAAAAGAGGCTTTAAATGGGGAGGAAGGGGGAAAGAAGCTTTAATTGGGGGAGAAAGGGGGAAAAGAGGCTTTAAAGGGGGGAGGAAGGGGGAAAGAGGCTTTAAATGGGTGAGGAAGGGGGAAAAGAGGCTTTAAATGGGGAGGAAGGGGGGAAAGAGGCTTTAAATGGGGGAGAAAGGGGGGATAGAGGCTTTAAAGGGGGGAGGAAGGGGGGAAAGAGGCTTTAAATGGGGGAGGGAAGGGGGAAAAGAGGCTTTAAATGGGGAGGAAGGGGGGAAAGAGGCTTTAAGTGGGGGAGAAAGGGGGGATAGAGGCTTTAAAGGGGGAGGAAGGGGGGAAAGAGGCTTTAAATGGGGGAGGAAGGGGGGAAAGAGGCTTTAATTGGGGGAGAAAGGGGGGAAAGAGGCTTTAAAATGAGAAGGAAAGGGGGAAAAGAGGCTTTAAATGGGGAGGAAGGGGGAAAGAGGCTTTAAATGGGGGAGGAAGGGGGGGAAGAGGGCTTTAAATGGGGGAGAAAGGGGGAAAGTGCCTTTAAATGGGGGAGGAAGGGGGAAAAGTGGCTTTAAATGAGAAGGAAAGGGGGGAAAGAGGCTTTAAATGGGGTAGGAATGGGGAAGAGGTTTTAAATGGGGGAAAAAGGGGAAAAGAGGCTTTAAATGGGGGAGGATGGGGGGAAAGAGGCTTTACATGGGGGAGGAAGGGGCGAAAGAGGCTTTAGATGGGGAGGAAAGGGGGGAAGAGGCTTTTAAGTGGGGGAAAAGGGGGAAAGAGGCTTTAAATGGGGAGGAAAGGGGGGAAAGAGGCTTTAAATGAGAAGGAAAGGGGGAAAAGAGGCTTTAAATGGGGAGGAAGGGGGGAAAGAGGCTTTAAATGTGAAGGGGGAAAAGAGGCTTTAAATGGGGAGAAGGGGCGAAAGAGCCTGTAAATGAGTAGGGGGCAAAGAGGCTTTAAATGGGGAGGAAGGGGAAAAGAGGCTTTAAGTGGGGGAGAAAGGGGGGAAAGAGGCTTTAAAGGGGGGAGGAAGGGGGGAAAAGTGTCTTTAAATGAGAAGGGGGAAAAGGCTTTAAATGGGGGAGGAAGGGGGAAAAGAGGCTTTAAATGGGGGAGGAGGGGGGAAAGAGGCTTTAAATGGGGAAAAAGGGGGAAAAGAGGCTTTAAATGGGGGAGGAAGGGGGAAAAGTGGCTTTAAATGAGAAGGGGAAAAGGCTTTAAATGGGGGAGGAAGGGGGAAAAGAGGCTTTAAATGGGGGAAAAAGGGGAAAAGAGACTTTAAATGGGGAGGAAGGGAGGGAAAGAGGCTTTAAGTGGGGGAGAAAGGGGGGAAAGGCTTTAAATGGGGGAGGAAGGGGGGGAAAGAGGCTTTAAATGGGGGAGGAAGGGGGAAAAGAGGCTTTAAATGGGGGAGGAGGGGGGAAAGAGGCTTTAAAATGGGGGAAAAAGGGGGAAAAGAGGCTTTAAATGGGGAGGAAGGGGAAAAGTGGCTTTAAATGAGAAGGGGAAAAGGCTTTAAATGGGGGAGGAAGGGGGAAAAGAGGCTTTAAATGGGGGAAAAAGTGGGAAAAGAGACTTTAAATGGGGAGGAAGGGAGGGAAAGAGGCTTTAAGTGGGGGAGAAAGGGGGGAAAGCTTTAAATGGGGGAGGAAGGGGGGAAAGAGGCTTTAAATGGGTGAGGAAGGGGGGAAAGAGGCTTTAAATGGGGGAGGAAGGGGGGAAGAGGCTTTAAATGGGGGAGGAAGGGGGAAAGAGGCTTTAAATGGGTGAGGAAGGGGAAAAGAGGCTTTAAATGGGGGAGGAAGGGGAAAGAGGCTTAAAAGGGGGGAAAAGGGGGGAAAAGAGGCTTTAAATGGGGAGGAAGGGGGGGGGAAGAGGCTTTAAATGAGAAGGAAAGGGGAAAAGAGGCTTTAAATGAGAAGGAAAGGGGGAAAAGAGGCTTTAAATGGGGGAGGAAGGGGAAAAGAGGCTTTAAATGAGGGGAGGAAGGGGGGAAAGGGGCTTTAAGTGGGGGAGGAAGAGGGAAAGAGGCTTTAAATGGGGAAGGGGGAAAAGAGGCTTTAAATGGGGGAGGAAGTGGGGAAAGAGGCTTTAAATGGTAAAAGAAGGGGGAAAAACCACCATAAACCCCTCCATTAACCTCGAGACAAAGCTTTAACCCATCTCCTTTCGACCAACAGGCTAAAAAGGAGCTAAAACAGCCAAAAAATACCTAAAAATGACCATAACCAGGTAAAAGCCAAGCTGAGGCAGGGAGGTTGGACCCCAAAGCCCTTCAATTGCACCCTGTATTTTGGGAAATGACTTCAATTTGCCACTTTTGAGGGGTTATGGGGGGAGGTTCCAGCCTCTTCCCACCCTCCCAAAGGGGGTGAAATGGGTTAAGCCCCCCCAAAAATGAGGGTTTAAGGAGTTTGGGGGGGGGGGGGGGTGGGTGGTTGTGTCCTAAGAGTGTGGGTTTTCCTCCAAAACCCTGCCAAAATCCGTAAATCTGGGTGATTTGGGGCAGAAAACACTGTTACAGCACTAAGAAAAAATCCCAGTGACCCCCCCCCCAAAATCCCTAAATCCCCCCCAAACTCCCTAAATCCCCCCAAATCTATGGGCTTCCCCAAGAGCACCAATCAGCCCCATTCCCCTTCTCTTTTGGGGGCTGTTTCTGGCTTTTTTCACCCCAAAAGCACCCCCGAACACCCCCAAACTTTCACCCGAACCTCCAGGAACACCCCAACAGCACCACCACCCCCTTTTCCTCTGTCTTTTTGGGGGTGTTTTTTCCCCATTTCCCCTCCATTGAGAGCCCCTCTTTGCGTCCCGTTGCTGTTCAGCTCGGGGGGGAGGACAACACCGCGCCGCCGCCGGTGTCACCCGGTGGTCACAGTGTCAGCTGGTGCCACAGGGTCACTGCTGCGGTGACACCGTCCCGTGGTCCGCCTGTTGCGTAGGATAGGTGTTGCTGGGTAGGGGATGCCCATGGGATTGCTGGCACACAGCTCGACCGACTGACGCACACCTCCTCCCACCTCTTGTGGCCTCAGGGTGATGGTGACAACAACCGGGCCCTCTGGGGACACCATAATGAGATGGACACATGGACAGGCAGACACATGGACAGGCAGACACGTGGACAGGCAGACGCATAGACAGGCATTGGAAACACCATGAGGTCCCCCCGGGGGGGTAAGGTCAGTGGGGGGAGACGGGGGGACACCGTGGTGTTGTCACCTGTTGGGACACCGAGGCTGTGTCACCCAATGGGGGTACAATGGTGTTGTCACCCATAGGGATGCTGAGGCTGTGTCACCCAATAGGGGTGCAGTGTTGTTGTTGTCACTCACGAGGACACTGAGGCTGTGTCACCCATTAGGGGTACAGTGTTGTCATCACCCATAGGGACACGGAGGCTGTGTCACCCAATAGGGGTGCAGTGTTGTTGTCACCCATAGGGACACTGAGGCTGTGTCACCCATTTCGGGTACAGTGTTGTTGTCACCCATGGGGACACTGAGGCTGTGTCACCCTATGGGGGTACAGTGTTGTTGTCACCCGTGGGGACACTGAGGCTATGTCACCCAATGGGGGTGCAGTGTTGTCGTCACCCATAGGGACACCGAGGCTGTGTCACCCAATAGGGGTACAGTGTTGTCACCCATGGGGACACCGAGGCTATGTCACCCAGTGGGGGTGCAGTGTTGTCGTCATCCATAGGGACACCGAGGCTGTGTCACCCAATAGGGGTGCAGTGTTGTTGTCACCCATGGGGACACCGAGGCTGTGTCACCCAATAGGGGCACAGTGTTGTTGTCACCCATGGGGACACTGAGGCTGTGTCACCCTATAGGGGTACAGTGTTGTTGTCACCCATGGGGACACTGAGGCTGTGTCACCCTATGGGGGTACAGTGTTGTCACCCATGGGGACACCGAGGCTATGTCACCCAGTGGGGTGCAGTGTTGTCATCATCCATAGGGACACCTAGGCTGTGTCACCCAATAGGGGTGCAGTGTTGTCGTCACCCATAGGGACACCGAGGCTGTGTCACCCTATAGGGGTACAGTGGTGTTGTCACCCATGGGGACACTGAGGCTGTGTCACCCTATAGGGGTACAGTGCTGTTGTCACCCATGGGGACACTGAGGCTGTGTCACCCTATGGGGGTACAGTGTTGTCGTCACCCATAGGGACACTGAGGCTGTGTCACCCAATAGGGGTACAGTGTTGTCACCCATGGGGACACCGAGGCTATGTCACCCAGTGGGGGTGCAGTGTTGTCATCATCCATAGGGACACCTAGGCTGTGTCACCCAATAGGGGTGCAGTGTTGTCGTCACCCATAGGGACACCGAGGCTGTGTCACCCTATAGGGGTACAGTGTTGTTGTCACCCATGGGGACACTGAGGCTGTGTCACCCAGTGGGGGTGCAGTGTTGTCGTCACCCATAGGGACACCGAGGCTGTGTCACCCAATAGGGGTACAGTGTTGTTGTCACCCATGGGGACACCGAGGCTGTGTCACCCGATAGGGGTACAGTGTTGTTGTCACCCGTGGGGACACTGAGGCTGTGTCACCCAATAGGGGTACAGTGGTGGTGTCACCCATAGGGACACCAAGTTTGTGTCACCCTATGGGGTTACAGTGTTGCTGTCACCCACAGGGACACCGAGGCTGTGTCACCCAATAGGGGCACAGTGTTGCTGTCACCCATAGGGACACCAAGGCTGTGTCACCCTATGGAGGGGGGGGTGTGTGTGACAGTACACCCTATGGGGGGGGGGGGGTTAGGAGGTGACCACCCCTTGTCACCCCCCCAGACCCACACCAGCTGGTTTGGGTGAAAAGGGGTTTATTTCTGCTCACACAGTCACGGTTTCACCA
>NW_026893522.1:0-40000 GCF_033815535.1 Pezoporus flaviventris | reverse complement strand
GTCCATGGGGTATCAATGGGGCTGCTCCATGGGGTATCAATGGGGCTGCTCCATGGGGTGTCCATGCGACCCGTCCATGGGGTGTCAATGAGGCTGCTCCATGGGGTGTCAATGGGGCTGCTCCATGGGGTGTCAATGGGGCTGCTCCATGGGGTGTCAATGCGGCTGCTCCATGGGGTATCAATGGGGCTGCTCCATGCGGTGTCCGTGGGGCCGGTCCATGGGGTTTCAATGCGGCTGCTCCATGGGGTGTCAATGGGGCTGCTCCATAGGGCTGCTCCATGGGGTGTCCGTGGGGCCGGTCCATGGGGTGTCAATGGGGCTGCTCCATGGGGCTGCTCCATGGGGTGTCCGTGGGGCCGGTCCATGGGGTGTCAATGGGGCTGCTCCATGGGGTGTCAATGGGGCTGCTCCATGGGGTATCAATGCGGCTGCTCCATGGGGTGTCAATGGGGCTGCTCCATGGGGTGTCCGTGGGCCCGGTCCATGGGGTTTCAATGCGGCTGCTCCATGGGGTGTCAATGGGGCTGCTCCATGGGGCTGCTCCATGGGGTGTCCGTGGGGCCGGTCCATGGGGTGTCCGTGGGGCCGGTCCATGGGGTGTCAATGGGGCTGCTCCATGGGGTATCAATGGGGCTGGTCCATGGGGTGTCCGTGGGGCTGGTCCATGGGGTATCAATGGGGCTGCTCCATGGGGTATCAATGGGGCTGCTCCATGGGGTGTCAATGGGGCTGCTCCATGGGGTGTCCGTGGGGCCGGTCCATGGGGTTTCAATGGGGCTGCTCCATGGGGTGTCAATGGGGCTGCTCCATGGGGTGTCCGTGGGGCCGGTCCATGGGGTTTCAATGGGGCTGCTCCATGGGGTGTCAATGGGGCTGCTCCATGGGGTGTCAATGGGGCTGCTCCATGGGGTATCAATGCGGCTGCTCCATGGGGTGTCCGTGGGGCTGGTCCATGGGGTATCAATGGGGCTGCTCCATGGGGTGTCAATGGGGCTGCTCCATGGGGTGTCCGTGGGGCCGGTCCATGGGGTGTCAATGGGGCTGCTCCATGGGGTGTCAATGGGGCTGCTCCATGGGGTGTCAATGGGGCTGCTCCATGGGGTATCAATGCGGCTGCTCCATGGGGTATCAATGTGGCTGCTCCATGGGGTGTCCGTGGGGCTGCTCCATGGGTTATCAATGCGGCTGCTCCATGGGGTATCAATGTGGCTGCTCCATGGGGTGTCCGTGGGGCCGGTCCATGGGGTATCAATGGGGCTGCTCCATGGGGTGTCAATGGGGCTGCTCCATGGGGTGTCCGTGGGGCCGGTCCATGGGGTGCTTGGGTCTAACGGGGCCCTTGCAGCTGGAGGAGACGCTGCAGCTGCGGGCAGAGAGCCGCCAGGGCAGCCTGCGGGGGGACAGCCTGCGCGGCACCAGCATCTGCTCGGCCATGGTGAGCACCGGGGTCCATGGGGGGGGGGGACACACGGGACTTTGGGGTCCACGCGTGTGACCCCCGTCCCGTCCCCACGCGCAGAGCGAGGAGCCCGAGGGCCGCAGTTACTCCACGCTCTCGACCGTGCGGGAGATCGAAACGCAGACCGAGGTCCCTGCGGCGCCGGCGGGGAAGGAGCCCAAGGACGAGGAGGAGGAAGGCGGCGGCGGCCCCGGCGGCGACGACCCCATCAAGCAAGCCATGACCCACTTCGTGCAGGAGAACGGCATGCTCCAAGCCAAGCCCACCACCAACGGCATCTACATCAACGGCCGCGGGCACCTCGTGTGAGCCGCTGCCCATGGAGGTTGTTGGGGGGGGGGGACGGGGGGACGGACACCCCCCCGCCATGGGGCACAGGGTGAGGGACACGCTCCGTGCGCACCCCCTGCCTGCGGGCACAGCGCCGGGGGGCGAGGAGGTGACGGCGGCACCGGACAACCCCCCCCCCCCCCCCCCCCCCGGGTGTGGGGACACCCCAAGGACAGGGGCAGGAGCCCCCCAACAACCCCCCCCCCCCCCCCAAGCCCCCCATCGGACTCTGGGCCGGTTCCTGCTTTGCAGGCGGCACTTGGGGGGCTTCCGTCCCCTCTCCCCTTCCCCCCCCTCAAAAACCCGGACCCCCCAACGCACACCCCCACTCCCCCCCCCCCCCCACCCCACAGAACCCCCCTTGGCAGCCCCCGCTGGGGCCCCCCATGCGTGGGGCTGGTGATGGGGGTCCCCGGGACGCGTGTCCCCGTGTACAGACCCTGTATAGGACGGGGCCCCCCCCCGCTGCTGCGGCCCCGCTTGTAAATAAACCCCTGCGGGCCTTGGGACCCCGTGTCCGACGCGTGTGCGAGGATGGGCACGCGAGCACGTGTGAGCGTGCACGAGCGTGTGCACGTATGGCACAAGCACGCTCAAGTGTGGCACAAGCGTGCAAACATGGCACCAGTGTGCACAAGCATGGGCATGTATGGCACAAGCACGCTCAAGTGTGGCACAAGCGTGCAAACATGGCACAAGCGTGCACAAGCATGTGAATGTATGGCACAAGCACGCTCAAGTGTGGCACAAGCGTGCAAACATATGGCACAAGCGTGCACAAGCATGTGCACGTATGGCACAAGCACGCTCAAGTGTGGCACAAGCGTGCAAACATGGCACAAGCGTGCACAAGCATGTGCACGTATGGCACAAGCACGCTCAAGTGTGGCACAAGCGTGCAAACATGGCACAAGCGTGCACAAGCATGTGCATGTATGGCACAAGCACGCTCAAGTGTGGCACAAGCGTGCAAACATGGCACAAGCGTGCACAAGCATGTGCATGTATGGCACAAGCACGCTCAAGTGTGGCACAAGCGTGCAAACATGGCACAAGCGTGCACAAGCATGTGCATGTATGGCACAAGCACGCTCAAGTGTGGCACAAGCGTGCAAACATGGCACAAGCGTGCACAAGCATGTGCATGTATGGCACAAGCATGCTCAAGTGTGGCACAAGCGTGCAAACATATGGCACAAGCGTGCACAAGCGTGTGCACGTATGGCACAAGCATGAATAAGCGTGCACATGTATGACACCAGCATGCACAAGCGTGTGCACGTATGGCACAAGCACGCACAAGCATGCACATATATGACAGAGGCATGCATAAGTGTGCGCACGTATGGAACAAGCACGCACAAGCATGTGGACGTATGGCACAAGCATGCACACATATGGCAGAGGCGTGCATAAGTGTGCGCACGTATGGCACAAGCATGTGCGAGCATGTGGACGTATGGTACAAGCAAGCACACGTATGGCAGAGGCGTGCGTAAGCGTGCGCACGTATGGCACAAGCACGCACAAGCATGCACACGTATGGCACAAGCATGCGCGAGCATGTGGACGTATGGCACAAGCATGCACATGTATGGCCGAGGTGTGCATAAGCGTGCGCATGTATGGCAAAAGCATGCACAAGCGTACACACGTGTGGCATAGGCGTGCATAAGCGTGTGCACGTACAGCACAAGCATGAATAAGCGTGCGCACATATGACAGGAGCATGCACAAGCATGCACATGTATGGCATAGGCGTGCATAAGCGTGCGCACGTACAGCACAAGCATGAATAAGCGTGCGCACATATGACAGGAGCATGCACAAGCGTGCACACGTATGGCACAAGCACAAATAAGCGTGCACACATATGGAACAATCATGAATAAGCGTGCGCACGTATGACACAAGCATGAATAAGCGTGCACACATATGGCACAAGCATGAATAAGCATGCGCACGTATGACACGAGCACGCACAAGCGTGCACACGTATGGCACAAGCGTGCTCTGCACATGGCCCCGGTGCACGAGGAGCAGGAGCACACGGAACCCACACGGGTGCCCCAGAGCGTGCACGAGCACCACGGCAAGGGCACCCAAGTGTTCGTGTGTGTGTGCATGAGCACCGGTGCTGGTGCAAACACAAGCGTTGGCGTGCGCTGGTGAGCATTGGTGCACACAACATTTGTGATTGTTGGTGTACACGCAACGTTGGTGCTCGCCGATGATTGCTGGTGCACACACAATGTTGGTGCTCATTGGTGAGTGTTGGTGCACCCACGACACTGGTGCACACACAAGCGTTGGTGAACATTGGTGCACACACAGCTCTCTGGTGAGCGTTGGTGCACACATGACACTGGTGCACACACAAGCGTTGGTGAACATTGGTGCACACGCAACTCTCTGGTGAGCATTGGTGCACACACAGCTCTCCGGTGAGCGTTGGTGCACACATGACACTGGTGCACACACAAGCGTTGGTGAACATTGGTGCACACGCAACTCTCTGGTGAGCATTGGTGCACACACAGCTCTCCGGTGAGCGTTGGTGCACACATGACACTGGTGCACACACAAGCGTTGGTGAACATTGGTGCACACACAGCTCTCCGCTGAGCGTTGGTGCACACATGACACTGGTGCACACACAAGCGTTGGCGCTCGCTGGTGATCACTGGTGCACTCACAAGGTTGGTGCTCATTGGTGCTCATTGGTGCACTCAACGTTGGTGTTCGCTGGTGATCATTGGTGCACTCACAAGGTTGGTGCTCACTGGTGATCATTCATGCACACACAAGTGTTGGTGCTCACTGGTGCACCCGCAACGTTGGTACTCACTGGTGATCATCGGTGCACTCACAACATTGGTGCTCACTGGTGCTCATTGGTGCACTCACAACGTTGGTGCTCATCGGTGCACCCGCAACGTTGGTGCTCGCTGGTGATCATGCACACACAAGCGTTGGTGCTTGCTGGTGATCATTGGTGCACCCGCAACGTTGGTGCTCGCTGGTGATCACTGGTGCACTCACAGTGTTGGTGCTCACTGGTGATCATTGGTGCACTCACAACGGTGGTGCTCATCCGTGCCCTCGCAACGTTGGTGCTCACTGATGCACCCACAACGTCGGTGCTCGCTGGTGCTCATTGGTGCACTCACAACGTCGGTGCTCACTGGTGCTCATTGGTGCACTCACAACGTTGGTGCTCACTGGTGCTCATTGGTGCCCTCACAACGTTGGTGCTCACTGGTGCTCATTGGTGCCCTCACAACGTCGGTGCTCACTGGTGCACCCGCAACGTTGGTGCTCACTGGTGCTCATTGGTGCACTCACAACGTCGGTGCTCACTGGTGCTCATTGGTGCCCTCACAACGTCGGTGCTCACTGGTGCACCCGCAACGTTGGTGCTCACTGGTGCTCATTGGTGCACTCACAACGTCGGTGCTCACTGGTGCTCATTGGTGCACTCACAACGTCGGTGCTCACTGGTGCTCATTGGTGCACTCACAACGTTGGTACTCACTGGTGCTCATTGGTGCACTCACAACGTTGGTGCTCACTGGTGCTCATTGGTGCCCTCACAACGTTGGTGCTCACTGGTGCTCATTGGTGCCCTCACAACGTTGGTGCTCACTGGTGCTCATTGGTGCACTCACAACGTTGGTGCTCACTGGTGCTCATTGGTGCCCTCACAACGTCGGTGCTCACTGGTGCACCCGCAACGTTGGTGCTCACTGGTGCTCATTGGTGCACTCACAACGTCGGTGCTCACTGGTGCTCATTGGTGCACTCACAACGTCGGTGCTCACTGGTGCTCACTGGTGCACTCACAACGTTGGTGCTCACTGGTGCTCACTGGTGCACTCACAACGTTGGTGCTCGCTGGTGCTCATTGGTGCACTCACAACGTCGGTGCTCACTGGTGCTCATTGGTGCACTCACAACGTTGGTGCTCGCTGGTGCTCATTGGTGCACTCACAACGTCGGTGCTCGCTGGTGCTCGTTGCCTGCGGTTTGGAGGTGCCGGCAGCAGGAAGCGCTTCGCGGGCGGCCGCCACCTTCCTGCTGCGCCCCGGAGCCAGCAGAGGCCTCGCGGCTCCCCCGGCCCCGGCACTTCCTCCCTAGGGCTCTTCCGCCCGCTGCGCCCCGGGCGCGGTGCCGGTGCCGGCCATGGGCAGGGGTTGATCGCAGCCATGTCGCGGCACAAGGCGAGGCGCAAGGGCGGTGCCCGCGAGCGGGTCTTCGGCTGCGACCTCCTGCAGCTGCTGCAGCGCTCGGGGCAGGACGGTGAGCGCGGGGGCACCGGGGGTGCCGGGGCTGGGTCTCGCCGCGGTTGCGTCACCGGTGCCGCAATCGGGCTCTTCCGGTGAGGGCCCCCTCTGAGGTTCGGGGGTCCCAGAGTGGTCCAGGGTGGGCCAAGGATGGGGATGGGGGCTTTGAGGGGTGATGGGGCCTGGTGCTCGCCCCCCCCCCAGTGCCGCAGGTGCTGAGGAGCTGCACGGAGTTCGTGGAGCAGCACGGGGTGGTGGATGGGATCTACCGGCTCTCCGGGGTGTCCTCCAACATCCAGCGGCTGCGGTGAGCGGGGCCGGAGGGGATGGGGATGGCGATGGAGCGGGTGGAGAAAGGATGGAGATGATGGAGACAAGAGTGGAGGGGATGGAGACAATGGAGACAGGGAGAGATGGGATGGAGAGGATGGGGACAGGAGTGGAGGGGATGGAGCTGGAGCAGTTGGGATGGAGATGATGCAGCAAGGATGGAGCTGGAGACAAGGGTGGATGGGATGGAGATGATGGAGAAATCATGGAGACGATGGAGACAGGAACAGGAGCAGATGGGATGGAGCTGGAGCAGTTGGGATGGCGATAAGGGAGAAAGGATGGAGATAAAGGGATGGAGATCAGATGGAGCCGGGACGGAGCTGGAGACTGGACTGGGTCAAACAGAAGGAAGATGGGAATGGGATGGAGACAGGAGCTGGAAGGAGGGAGATGGGGACACGGGACCACATGGGGTGCTGGTGGGATGAGACACGAGGAAGCGGGAATGCAGTGGGAGGGCGATGGGGATGGGGCCAGCTCAGGAGCCAACCCAGCTCCATCCCCGTGGCTCGCCCCTCCCATCCCGCAGCCCCGGCTCCAGCCCTTCCCCTCCTTCCTCCTCCCTGTTCAATTCTCGTTTCCTTCCCACCCCTATCGGCTCCAGGGGTTGCACTTTTCCCCTTTCCTCACACTGGCGCATCCCCCCTGCCCGCAAGGGCCCCGACGGCCCATAGCCCCAGTGTCCCCAGCATCCCCTGCACCCCAGTGTCCCCAGCATCCCCTGCATCCGCAGTGTCCCCAGCATCCCCTGCACCCCAGTGTCCCCAGCATCCCCTGCACCCCAGTGTCCCCAGCATCCCCTGCATCCGCAGTGTCCCCAGCATCCCCTGCATCCGCAGTGTCCCCAGCATCCCCAGTGTCCCCAGCATCCCCAGTGTCCCCAGCATCCCCTGCATCCCCAGTGTCCCCAGCATCCCCAGTGTCCCCAGCATCCTCTGTATCCCCAGTGTCCCCAGCATCCCCTGCATCCCCAGCATCCCCTGCATCCCCAGTGTCCCCAGCATCCCCTGCATCCCCAGTGTCCCCAGCATCCCCTGCATCCCCAGTGTCCCCAGCATCCCATGTCCCCAGCATCCCGTGTCCCCAGCATTACGTGTCCCCAGCATCCCCTGCATTCCCAGTGTCCCCAGCATCCCCTGCATCCACAGTGTTCCCAGCATCCCCTGCCCCTGCCATGCCCCATCCCCAGCATCCCCCAGTCCCCACCATTCCCAATGTGCTCCCATTCCCAGCATCCCCCCGTGTCACCAAGGCCCTGTCTGACCAACCCTCCCCATTGCCAGCCCATCGGGGCTGTGTCTGCTCCCCAGCAACCACAACAGCCCTTGGGACACCCCAGGGATGCCCCAGTGCAGCCAGAGAGGGGGATCCCCTCATCCCCATCCCATTCCCATCTATCCTGGCTTCAGCAGTAGCTGAAACCCATCCCATCCTATTACCATGGCAACCGCATCCCCATCCCACCCCATCCCCATCCCATTCCATTCCCAACCCATTCCCATCCCCATGCCATCCTATCCCCATCCCATTCCCATTCCATCCCCGTTCCCATTCCATCCCCATCCCCATCACAATCCTATCCCCATCCCATCCCCATCCCATTCCCTTCCCATTCCCATCCCCATCCCATCCCCATTCCCCTTCCATCCCCATTCCCATCCCCATCACAATCCTATCCCCATCCCATCCCATCCCATCCCATTCGCATCCTATCCCCATCCCATTCCCATCCCCATCCCAATCCTATCCCCATCCCATTCCCATCCCCATCCCAATCCTATCCCCATCCCATTCCCACCCCATCCCATTCCCATCCCACCCCATTCCCATCCCATCCTATCCCCATTCCCTTCCCATCCCACCCCATCCACATCCCCATCCCATCCTATCCCCATTCCCTTCCCATCCCACCCCATCCACATCCCCATCCCACCCCATCCCCATCCCATTCCCATTCCATTCCCACCCCATCCCATTCCCATCCCACCCCATTCCCATCCCATCCTCCTCCCCATCCTATCCCCGTTCCCTTCCCATCCCACCCTATCCCCATCCCATCCCATCCCCATCCCCATCCCATTCCCACCCCATCCCATTCCCATCCCACCCCATTCCCATCCCATCCTCCTCCCCATCCTATCCCCGTTCCCTTCCCATCCCACCCTATCCCCATCCCACCCCATTCCCATCCCCATCCCACCGCAGGCAGGAGTTCGAGAGCGAGCGCTGCCCCGACCTGCGCAGGGACGTTTACCTGCAGGACATCCACTGCGTGAGCTCCCTGTGCAAAGCCTACTGCCGGGAGCTGCCCAACCCGCTCCTCACCTACCAGCTCTACCACAAGTTCGCTGTGAGCACCGGTCCCCGGTCCCCGTCCCCGTCCCCGCCCCGCTCGGTCACCTCCACAGCGGGGGCCGGCGCTCGGTCACCCGCTCCCGGTGCCCAGCAGGATGCCGTGGCCATCCAGATGGAGGAAGCGCGCCTGGTGAAGATCAAGGAGGTGCTGAAGGAGCTGCCCGGGCCTCACTATAGGTAAAGGTGGGGGGGGACACACACAATGGGTGTGTGGGGGGGACGGGACGGACACGCGGTGGCACCCATGGGTGCCGCTGTCCCTGACTCCCCCGGTGCCGCAGGACCCTGGAGTTCCTGATGCGGCACCTCCTGCGCATGGCGGCCCACAGCAGCCGGACCAACATGCACGCCAGGAACCTGGCCATCGTGTGGGCCCCCAACCTGCTGCGGTGAGCGGGGGGACAGGGCACGGGCACGGGGCATGGGGGGGACAAGGGGGGGGTGACCCCCGAGGACGTGACAGGTCCAAGGACATCGAGGCGTCGGGCTTCAACGGCACCGCGGCGTTCATGGAGGTGCGCGTCCAGTCCATCGTGGTGGAGTTCATCCTCACCCACGTGGAGCAGCTCTTTGGGGACGCTCCCCTCCGAGGTACGGCCTATGGGGCAAATAGGGGGTGGCGGTGTTGGGGGGTACCTTAACACCCCATTGTGATGGCAGCAGGAGCCGAGAGCCCCCGCCGGTCCCTGCTGCTGGCCGGGGGGGGGCAGCCGCCGCCACCGTACCACGTCCCGGCGGCGCTGAGCCAGGGCGATGGCCCCCCCCCGATCCGGCCCTACCACACCATCATCGAGCTCAGCGACCACAGGTGGGAGCCGGCGCCCGGGGGGGGGACACCCCTGTCCTTGTGCGCACCCCCGTGTGCTTGTGCACCCCCCCCCGTGTCCTCGTGCACACCCCTGTCCTCGTGCACCCACCCCCTGTCCTCATGCACCCCATATCCTCATGCACCCCATATCCTCGTGCACCCCATATCCTCGTGCACCCCCTGTCCTCGTGCACCCCCTGTCCTCGTGCACCCCATATCCTCATGCACCCCCTATCCTCATGCACCCCCTGTCCTCGTGCACCCCATATCCTCGTGCACCCCATATCCTCATGCACCCCATATCCTCATGCACCCCCATATCCTCATGCACCCCATATCCTCATGCACCCCACATCCTCATGCACCCCCATATCCTCATGCACCCCATATCCTCATGCACCCCACATCCTCATGCACCCCCATATCCTCATGCACCCCATATCCTCATGCACCCCATATCCTCATGCACCCCACATCCTCATGCACCCCCATATCCTCATGCACCCCATATCCTCATGCACCCCACATCCTCATGCACCCCCCCATATCCTCGTGCACCCCATATCCTCGTGCACCCCATATCCTCATGCACCCCACATCCTCATGCACCCCCATATCCTCATGCACCCCATATCCTCATGCACCCCACATCCTCATGCACCCCACATCCTCATGCACCCCATATCCTCATGCACCCCCTGTCCTCGTGCACCCCACATCCTCCCGCAGGAGGAAGGGCTCCCTCAAGGCCAGGAAGTGGAGATCCATTTTCCACCTCGGCCGCTCCAGCCACGAGGCCAAGCGCAAGGCGAAGGCGCTGGAGGAGCGAGGTGGGGCCCGACGCTGCCCCCAGGAGGGGGGACCCCACGGCTCGGGGTCACGTCCCCACATGTGGGGCTCGGGGACATCCCCGCTCCCCTTCCTCACCCCAGAGGACAAGGGCGGCGCGAGGAGCCTGCGCCCGGCCAAGAGCATGGACTCGCTCAGCGCCCTCCCCGCCGGCAGCCATGGTGAGAGGGTGGGGGGGTGGGAGGGGGTGACTGGGATGGGGTGGGATAGAATGGGACAGGATGGGATGAGGTGGGATGGAATTGAGTGGGATGGGGTGGGATGGGATGGGGTGGGGTAGGACAGAATGGGATGGGTGGGATGGGGTGGGAGAGGGTGGGGGTGTGGGGATGGGGGGGGGTGGGAGGGGGTGACTGGGATGGGGTGGGGTGGGATAGAATGGGACAGGATGGGATGGAATTGAGTGGGATGGGGTGGGATGGGATGGGGTGGGGTAGGACAGGATGGGGTGGGTGGGATGGGGTGGGAGAGGGTGGGGATGTGGGGATGGGGGGGGTGGGAGAGGGTGACTGGGATGGGATGGGGTAGGACAGGATGGGATGGGATGGGGTGCAATGAGGTGGGGTGGGATGGGAAAGGGTGACAGGGATGGGATGGGACAGGATGGGATGAGGTGGGATGAGATGGGATGGGGTGGGATGGAATTGAGTGGGTTGGGGTAGGATGGGATGAGATGGGATGGGGTGGGATGGGGTGGGGTGGGGTGGGGTGGCCTGCGGTGCAATGACATGGGGTGGGATGGGAAAGGGTGACTGGGATGGGATGGAGTGGGATAGAATGGGATGGGATGCAATGGGATGGTGTGGTATGGGATGGGATGCAATGGGATGGGGTGGATGGGATGCGATGGGATGAGGATGGGATGCAATGGGATGGGATGGGATGGGACGGGATGGGATGCAATGGGACGGGACGGGATGCAATGGGATGGGATGGCGTGGATGGGACGGGACGGCATGGACGGGATGCAATGGGATGGGGCGGGATGCAATGGGATGGGGTGGATGGGATGGGATGGGGCGGGATGCAATGGGATGGGACGGGATGCAATGGGATGGGGCGGGATGCAATGGGATGGGGTGGACGAGCACCCGCAGAGCCCGCCCGCGCCCCCCAGGCGCAGGGGACCCTTGTCCGGAGGAGCCGCCCCCGGGGAAGCCTCCGCAGCGCCGGGAAAGCTTCGACGCGTGCCCGGTGCCGCCGGGGCGCTGCCGGGAGTCGGGCGAGGACCGAGAGGAGCCCCCGGAGCAGCCGCAGGGCGAGGGCAGCGCCCACTCAGAGCCCAGCACCCCCCGGGCAGGGCGCAGCCGAGCCCCGAGGGCCGCCGGGGTCCACATCTCGGTGCCCTTGTCCGTCACCGTCCCCCTGCACATCGCAGCCAACCTGTCCCGCCTGAACCGGGGGCTGCCCTGCCCGGCCCCGGCCACCGGCGCCCTCGCTCCGCAGCCGGATGCCGGCGGGGATGCTCCGGAGCCGGGGTCCCCGTCCCCCGCGGCCCGGAGCCGCCTCTCCATGGAGCTCCGGGATTCCTTCGCCTTCCTGGATAGCCCCGAGCCCTGGCTGGAGGGTGCCGGGGATGGGGAGCAGGGGGAGCGGGAGCTGCCGCCGGGCACGGCGGGTGAGGGCGAGGGGATGGCGGCCAGCGAGGACGGGATGGAGAGCGGGTGCATGAACGTGAGCTCCAGCGGGGCGGGAACGGGGCGGGAGTGGGGAGGGACAGCCCCTGGGATGGGATGGGGGAGGCATGGGGGGGATGGAAGGGACAGGGATGGGATGGACACAGCGGGGATAGAGATGCGATGGAGGGGATGGGAATGGGAATGGGATGGAAGGGACAGGGATGGGATGGACACAGTGGGGAGAGAGGTGTGATGGAGGGGATGGGAATTGGATGGGACAGGGATGGGATGGACACAGCGGGGACAGAGATGTGATGGAGGGGATGGGAATGGGGTGGAAGGGACAGGGATGGGATGGACACAGTGGGGAGAGAGGTGTGATGGAGGGGATGGGATGGAAGGGACAGGGATGGGATGGACACAGCGGGGATAGAGATGCGATGGAGGGGATGGGAATGGGATGGAAGGGACAGGGATGGGATGGACACAGCGGGGATAGAGATGTGATGGAGGGGATGGGAATGGGGTGGAAGGGACAGGGATGGGATGGACACAGTGGGGAGAGAGGTGTGATGGAGGGGATGGGAATTGGATGGGACAAGTGAAAGCATGAGCAGAATGGGGATTGGATAGGATGGACACGGTAGGGATGGAAGAGACAAGGATGGATGCAGATGGCAGTGATGGGATGGAGGGGATGGGGATGCAAGGGACAGGGTAAAGATGGAGGGGATTGGGATAGGATGGAGGGGGCAGGGATGGGATTGGCAGTGAGGATGGAGGCATAGGGATGGCATGGAAGGGATACGCATGCGAGGGAGGGAATGGGAATTGGATGGAAAGGACAGGGATGAGCATGAAGAGGGATGGAGGGAACAGGGATGGAATGGCAGTGACATGGATGGGATGGAGCAGACAAGGATGGGCACGGACCGGACGCGATGGGCTGGAAGGGGCAGGGATGCAAAGTGGTCCCTGGTGTCACCCTCGCCCTGCCCCTGTCTCCCGGTCCCAGCCGGGGGAGCCGCCGGCGGAGCCGCCCTGCAGCTACTTGTCCATCGAGGAGTGCATGGACGAGATGTTCTTCATGGCGCCCGACGACACCGACTCGGACGAGACGTTCCTGAGCGCCCACGACGACCTCAGCCCCTTGCGGCCAGCGCTGGAGCCCCCCGGGAGCCCGGTACCGACCCGAGCCGCAGAGGATGCTCCGGGGGCCGGGGACGGTGCCAGGACTGACCCCGGCCGCGCGGGACCGGGGCCGGACGCATCGGATGAAGCCATCGAAGAGGCCGGAGCCGGCCCCGCTCCCAGCGCCCCGGGGGAGCCCGGGGAAGGGGAACCGCCCCCGGTGCCTCCATCCCCGCCGCCGGAGGGCAGCGCGGGGCCGAGCCGGCCGGAGCCGCCGGTGCTTCCCGAACCCGCGGCCGTGCTGCGCTTGGCCACGCGGGCCGCGCCGGTGCTGCAGGCCCGCTCCGTGCCCGTCGTGCCCCCCAAGCCGCAGTTCGCCACGGTGCCACCGGGCCCGGCCGAGGAGGCAGCGGCGGCCTCACCGGAGAGGCCGCTCCTTGGCCCCGGCCCCGCGTTGAGGCGGGCGGGCTGGCGGGCCCGGGCCAGCGTGTCCCTGGACGCGGAGCTGCCGTCGGGCCGGGCCCCGGTGCGCCGGATCCAGACGTACTGCGGCGGGGAACCGGGAATGGCCGCTCCGGTGCCCGTGGAGCCGGGGGGGAACCGGGCAGGCCCCGGAGCGGCGGAGAGCGGGGCCGCGGGGCAATAAAGGCGCTGGGCTTTGTCTACCGCTGCGGCCTCCTTCAGCACAACATGGCGGCGTGGGGCTGCCGGTGGCGAGCGGAGAGGGGAAGGGGGGGGGGGGGGGTGGTGGCCGGGATGCACCGGGAGCATCCCCGGTTCGCCCGGGGCTGAAGGAGAGCGGGGGGTGCCCGTCTCCAAGATGGCGCCGCCCTCACTCAAGATGGCGGCGGGGGTGGAAGCCGCTGAAGCTTCGCCGTCTAAGATGGCGGCCGCGCGCGCTGAGATGGCGCCGTGCCCGGCCCCAAGATGGCGGCGGCGGAGGCGTGAAGCGGGGGGGAGGCGGAGTGAGGGTGTGGGCACCGGAGCCGCTTCCGCCCGGGCCTGCGATGGCGGCGCCGCGGCACCGTGCGCATGTGCGGGGCTCCATGGCGAGACAAGGGGCCGAGCGCGCGCAGGGCGGCCCGGCGCGGACAGGTACCGGGAGAGGGGGGGGGGAACGGGAGGGGGGGCACCGGTACCGGGAGCGGGACCGCGCCGGGAACGGGACGGGACGGGAGGGGCAGGGCCGGGCAGGGCCGACACCGCCTTCGCCGCCCGCGGAGCCGCGGGGCCGGGCCCTGCCGCGGGGAGGACCGAGGCCCAGCCGAGGCCCAGCGCTGCCGCCGGGCCGCGTCCCCCCCCCCGCTCCGGGCTCCCGGTCCCGGGTCCCGCCGCCCCCCCCCGGGGCCCTGTCACCGTTCCCCGCAGCCCCCCCGCGCCTGTCACGGCTGCCCCCGGCCCTGACACCCGGTTTTGGGCCCCGGTGAGGGCCGGAGCCGAGCGCTGGGCCCGGGGGGGTGCCGCGGGGATCAAGCCGGGGGGGGCGCGGTGCGGGACCCCCGCTCCCGGCGCCACAACCGGGACAAAGGAACGGGGGTCGCGGCGGGAGGGGCGGAACCGGGGGCACGGGGGGTGCCAGTGACAGCGGGAGGAGGATGGGGGTGAAGGGGCGGCCCCGGCTCAGCCCCCTCTGCCCCTGCAGGGCTGTGAAGCCGGAGCCTCCTCTGCGTCTGCCCCGCGGATGCCCGTCGGAGCGGAGCGATGAAGGGGTGAGATGGGGACCGGGGCGGGGGTGTGCATGGGGTGGGATGTGGGGTACCCAGCGATGGCGTATGGGGTCCTCAGTGATGGGGTATGGGGTCCTCAATGATGGGCTATGGGGTGCTCAGTAATGGGCTATGGGGGGTACCCAGTGATGGGGTATGGGGTCCTCAATAATGGGTTAGGGGGGATCCCCAGCTATGGGGTATGGGGTCCTCAGTAATGGGCTATGGGGGGTACCCAGTGATGGGGTATGGGGTCCTCAATGATGGGCTATGGGGTGCTCAATAATGGGCTATGGGGGTTCCCAGTGATGGGGTATGGGGTTCTCAATAATGGGTTAGGGGGAATCCCCAGCGATGGGCTGTGGAGTCCTATTGATGGGCTATGGGGTGCTCAATAATGGGCTATGGGGTCCCCAGTGATGGGGTATGGGGGGATCCCCAGCGATGGGCTGTGGGGCCCTCAATAATGGGTATGGGGGGATCCCCAGCGATGGGCTATGAGGTCCTCAATAATGGGCTATGGGGGGATCCCTAGCGATGGGCTATGGGGTCCTCAATAATGGGTATGGGGGGATCCCCAGCTATGGGGTATGGGGTCCTCAATAATGGGTTAGGGGGGATCCCCAGTGATAGGCTGTGGGGTCCTCAATGATAGGCTATGGGGGTCCCCAGCAATGGGCTATGGGGTCCTCAATAATGGGTTAGGGGAGATCCCCAGCTATGGGGTATGGGGTCCTCAATAATGGGTTAGGGGGGATCCCCAGCAATGGGCTATGGGGTCCTCAATAATGGGTTAGGGGGGATCCCCAGCTATGGGGTGTGGGGTCCTCAATAATGGGCTATGAGGAGATCCCCAGCGATAGGCTGTGGGGTCCTCAGTGATGCGCTGTGGGGGTCCCCAGTGATGTGTTATGGGGTCCCCAATAATGGGCTATGGGGGGTCCCCAGTGATGGGCTGTGGGGTTCTTTGTAATGGGCTATGGGGGATCCCCAGTGATGGGGTATGGGGGGATCCCCAGCGATGGGCTATGGGGTCCTCAATAATGGGTTAGGGGGATCCCCAGCAATGGGCTATAGGGTCCTCAATTAATGGGTTAGGGGGGAACCCCAGTGATGGGCTATTGGGTCCCCAGTAATGGGTTATGGGGGGTCCCCAGCGATGGGCTGTGGGGTTCTTAGTAGTGGGCTATGGGGGATCCCCAGTGATGGGGTATGAGGGGTCCCCAGCAATGGGCTATGGGGTCCTCAATAATGGGTTAAGGGGGATCCCCAGCGATAAGCTATGTGTTCCCCAGTAATGGGTTATGGGGGTCCCCAGCGATGGGCTATTGGGTCCCCAGTAATCGGCTATGGGGGTCTCCAGCCATGGGCTGTGGGGTCCCCAGCAATGAGCTATGGGGTCTCCAGCAATGGGCTATGGGGTCCTTAGTAATGGGCTATGGGGGATCCCCAGTGATGGGGTATGGGGGTCCCTGACCCGTTGCTCCTCTCCTTGCAGGCAGCAGAAAGCAGCCGAGACGGAAGAGGGAACGGTGCAGATCCAGGAAGGTGAGTGGGGACCCCCTGTGGGCTATGGGGTGGGGGCTGTTTAGGGCTGCGGCTGCCCTGGTTTAGCACTGGCCATGCCCAGTTTAGCACCAGCAAGTGGCTGGAGGCGTTTAACACCAGGCCCTGTCCTTGTCCCTGCTAGAGAAGGGAATAGCGCTGAGCCCCTCAGCATCACAGGGACCTTTGGCCTTGGCCCTTTCCCTGGCATGGGGCAGAATCATGGAATGATTTGGGATAAAGGGACCTTAAGGCTCCTCCGGCTCCAACCCCTGCCACGGGCAGGGCCGCCTTCCACCGGAGCACCTTGCTCCAAGGCCCTGTGTCCAACCTGGCCTTGAGCACTGCCAGGGCCGGAGCATCCCCATTCCTCGGATACCCTGTGCCAGTGCCTCCCTAAACCTTCTTCTTGCCTTAAGGTGCAGTGGCCACAGGGGAGGATCCCACCAGCGTCGCCATTGCCAGCATCCAGTCTGCAGCCACCTTCCCCGACCCCAACATCAAGTATGTGTTTCGCACGGAGAACGGCGGCACGCAGGTACCGGCACCGGGAGCACCGGGGTGGGGGGGCCCGGTGGCACCGGCCGGTCCCTGCAGCCCCACGCTCTCCATAGGTGATGTATAGGGTGATCCAAGTGGCTGATGGGCAGCTGGACGGGCAGACGGAGGGCACCAGCGCCATCAGCGGCTACCCCGCCACCCAGTCCATGACACAGGTGGGTGCCGGTGATGGTGAGCGCGGCGGGGAGCGTCTCCGGCGCCCTGTCCCACCGCGGCACCGCTGCGGCTCCCCCGTTGCAGGCCGTCATCCAGGGCGCCTTCACGAGCGAGGATGCGGTGGAGACGGAGGCCACGGCCACCGAGACCCATTACACCTACTTCCCCACCACGGCCGTGGCCGACACCAGCACCTCGGCCGGCGCGGGCACCACGGCCACCGCCGTCGTCACCACGCAGAACTCGGAGGCCCTCCTAGGGCAGCCCACCCCTACGGGTACGGTGTGGGGTGTCCAGGGTGGGGGTCGTGGCCCGGTTCGGGCTGCTCCTCGCCTCACCCCGTGGCCCTTTGGGTCCTTCAGGGCAGTTCTTTGTGATGATGTCGCCGCAGGAGGTGCTGCAGGGGGGCCCGCAGAGGTCCATCGCCCCCCGGGCCCACCCTTACTCCCCGTGAGTACCGGATCTGCCCCCAAATCTGCCCCCCCCTCCACCCCGGAATCCTTCCTGGATCCCCTGGCACGTGGCTGGGGGACGCTCCGGCGCTTACGGAGCGGGCTGGATCACCCCGATCCATCCCCCCATGCCGGCATGGGGAGGGCTGGGATGGAGCCGGATCCTCACCGGGATCACCAGGACCGACGCCGCCGGTGTTCCCCCAGGAAGTCGGAGGCACCACGAGCCACCCGGGATGAGAAGCGCCGGGCACAGCACAACGAAGGTACCGGCAGCGGGATGGGGGGAGCATCCCGTGTCCGGTGCGGGATGGAGGGATCCGGTGCGGGAGAACAGCCAGCCCGGCTCCCGATTCCTGGATGGAAAAGCTCTAAGGAGACACCCCAAAGCTCTTGTTAAAACCTTCTTTGGGGAGCCTCGAGGCCACCCTAAAAGAGGCTGATTTGACCCCAACCGGGCCCATTCTGCCCCCCCCTGGCGACTGGGTCCAGCACAACAGGGGACAGTGACCCCCAGCCCAGCCAGAGGGGGGGCTGGTATGGGGTATGGGGAGGGGGGGGGTGTCTCAGGGCCCTGCTGCCCCCCAACCCCTCTGTGCCCCCCGGCAGTGGAGCGCCGGCGCAGGGACAAGATCAACAACTGGATCGTGCAGCTCTCCAAGATCATCCCCGATTGCTCCATGGAGAACACCAAGTCAGGGCAGGTCCGGACCCCCCCTTCCCTCCACGGAGGCACAGTGGGGCTCTATGGGGTACCGGTGCCCCCCCCCCCCCTCCCCCCTAATTCACCCCTATGTATCCCAATCCCCAGAGCAAGGGGGGGATCCTGTCCAAAGCCTGCGACTACATCCAGGAGCTGCGGCAGAGCAACCACCGCCTCTCCGAGGAGCTGCAGGGCCTCGACCAGCTCCAGATGGACAACGAGGTCTTGCGGCAGCAGGTGAGGAATGGTGTGGGGTAGGGATTTAGGTTCCCTATACCCAACGTGGGGGGGTGGGTCCATGCTTGTCCTGACCCCCCCTTTCCCATGGGTACCCCCATCCCGGTGCCAGGTCGAGGACCTCAAGAACAAGAACCTGATCCTGCGGGCGCAGCTCCGCCAGCACGGCGTCGAGATCGTCATCAAGAACGACACCCACTGACGGGACAGCGGGGACGGGGTGGGGGGGGGACACACGGGGGACACCTCCCCCCCCCCCGCGACCCACAACTCCCCCTCCCCCCCCCCTTCCCCCCCCCCAGTGTGACATGAGGACCCCCCCTTTGGTTTGTGTTCCCCTCCCCCCTGTGCCCCCCCCCATAAACTTCATGTGCCCCACAGACCCCCCCCCCGCGCTTCGTGCACACGCTCTCGGCCAGGCGGGCGCCGGCCCCTCCCCCCTCCAGTGCCCCCCAAACCTTCCCCCCTCCCCCCCCAAGCACTGCCTGCCCCCCCTCCCCCCCCCGCCTGCGCCCGTGATGTCCCCGTCCCCCCTCCCCCCATGGGACACCCCCTCCCGGGGTGGTGTTGGGGGTCCCCGGGGTCCGTGTGTCCCCTCCCCCACCTCCCGCTGCGGCTGCCCCACCCCCACACCCCCATCCCCCCCCTCCCCTCCCCCCGGGGCCAGACGGGTTTTTTTTTAAACTCTGAATTTAACGAAAAAAAAACAAACAAACAAAAAAAAACACCCAAGAAAACAAAAAAAAGGCAAAAAAATAAATAAAAATAGTGATTTGTTTTTCCAGAGCCCGCCGCTCATTCCCCGCCCCCCCGGCACCCATGGAGCCCACCACAGCACCCGTGGAGCCCTCCATAGCACCCATGGAGCCCACCACAGCACCCATGGAGCCCTCCATAGCACCCGTGGAGCCCTCCATAGCACCCATGGAGCCCTCCATAGCACCCGTGGAGCCCTCCATAGCACCAGTGGAGCTCTCCATAGCACCCATGGAGCCCTCCATAGCACCCATGGAGCCCTCCATAGCACCCGTGGAGCCCTCCATAGCACCCATGGAGCCCTCCATAGCACCCATGGAGCCCACCACTGCACCCGTGGAGCCCTCCATAGCACCCATGGAGCTCTCCATAGCACCCATGGAACCCTCCATAGCACCCGTGGAGCCCACCACAGCACCCATGGAGCCCTCCGTGGCACCCATGGAGCTCTCCGTGGCACCCATGGAGCCCTCCATAGCACCCATGGAGCCCTCCATAGCACCCATGGAGCTCTCCGTGGCACCCATGGAGCTCTCCGTGGCACCCGTGGAGCCCTCCATAGCACTCGTGGAGCTCTCCATAGCACCCGTGGAGCCCACCACAGCACCCATGAAGCCCTCCATAGCACCCGTGGAGCCCTCCGTAGCACCCATGGAGCCCTCCATAGCACCCATGGAGCCCTCCGTAGCACCCATGGAGCCCACCACAGCACCCGTGGAGCCCTCCGTAGCACCCATGGAGCCCTCCATAGCACCCATGGAGCTCTCCATAGCACCCATAGAGCCCTCCGTAGCACCCATGGAGCCCTCCATAGCACCCATGGAGCTCTCCATAGCACCCATGGAGCCCTCCGTAGCACCCATGGAGCTCTCCATAGCACCCGTGGAGCTCTCCATAGCACCCATGGAGCCCTCCATGGCACCCATGGGATCCTTGGGCATGGGGGGACCCCCCCCTTTCCCCCGGGGATACCGGAAGGTGCTGGAATTAGGGGGGGGGGCACCGGGAGCCCCGGGAGGCGCTCGGGGTCTGAAGAGGCCGCAGGCCCCGTCGCCATGGCAACGCCCTGGTGTCCCCGCCCGAGGGCCCCGGCGACGGACGCAACGCGCTCCCATTGGCCAGAAGTTAAAGAGCGCTTTCTGATTGGCCAGCAGGTTTTGCCCCGCCCAATCCTTATTCACACCTGTCTCTCGCACGGCCTCTTCTCCCCAGCCAATCAAATCAGAGCTTTGGGGCCGAGCCTGCTTGTTATTGGTTGCGGGCCGCGTCCGCTCTTGGCTCTGACAGGAGGCCCAGCCAATGGCCGATGGGGTGAGAGGCGGGGCTCCGCAGCACCTGGTGGAGGGGCGGCACCCGGTTGGTCCAGCCCCTCGGGGAGGGGCGGGGCCGCACCTGGGCGGGGCGGGGCCGCACCTGGCGCGGGCGCGGCGGCGGCGATGGCGGCAGCGGCGGGGGGCGGCCCCGGGCCCTGGCTCCTGCTCCTCGGGGCGGCCGGTGAGTGCCGGGGGGGGACGGGGACCACGAGGTGACCGGACAATGGCCGCGGGCCTCCGGTACCGGGGGTATTGGGGCGGGGGGGTGGCCGGTACCGGGGGTTCGGGGGTATTGGGGGGGGGGGGGGTGTCTGAGGCCTGGTAACGGGGTCTGGTAACGGGGTCTGGTAACGGGGTCTTGTGGAGCCCTCCCGCCCCGGTGGAGCCCCGTTAGGGCGCAGGGGGCACGGCGGCACCGCCCCGTTGTTTATGGTTTGTGGTTGGGTTTATGGGCGATAAAGAACTTTGTCACCGGGAACCGCAGCGTGGGGCGGGGGGGGACGGGGGACACCAGCACCGGGTGAAGACCCAAAGGAACCGGGCGAGGGCTGAGCCCGTGCCGCTCCCAGCGACACGCGGGGGTTCGGGGTAGCGGGGATTCGCTGTACCGGGGGGTTCGAGGTTATCGGGGGGTTCGTGGTTATCGGGGGGTTCGTGCTACCGGAGGTTCGTGGTATCGGGGATTCGCTGTACCGGGGGGTTCGAGGTTATCGAGGGGTTCGTGGTATCGGGGATTCGCGGTATCGGGGTATCGTGAGTAGCGGGGGGTTCGCGGTAGCGGGGGCTTCGTGGTATGGGGGGTTCGTGGTACCCGGGGGTTCGTGGTATCGGGGGTATCGCGGGTAGCGGGGGTTCGCGGTACCGGGGGTTCGTGGTATCGGGGGTATGGGGGGGGTTCGCGGTGTCGGGGGTATCGTGGGTACCGGGGGGGTCGCGGTGTCGGGGGTATCGTGGGTACTGGGGGGGTCGCGGTATCGTGGGTAGCTGGGGATTCGCGGTACCGGGGGTATCGTGGGTGCCGGGAGGTTCGCGGTATCGGGGGTATCGTGGATACCGGGAGGTTCGCTGTATCGGGGGTATCGTGGGTAGCGGGGGATTCGCGGTTCCGGGGGTATCGTGGGTACCGGGGGGTCGCGGTATCGTGGGTAGCTGGGGATTCGCGGTACCGGGGGGTTCGCTGTACCGGGGGTTCGGGGTATCCGGAGTATCGGGGGTTCTCTGAACCGGGGGGGTTCGGGGTCCCACGGTACCGGGGAGTTCAGGTTCTTGGGGTACCGGGGGCTCTGCGGATCAGGGTCTTTGTGTACGGGGGGGGGTTCGCGGTACCGGGGGCATGGGGGAACCGAGTCCCTCGGTGGAGCCGGTAACGGAGGGTGTGGATCCGGCCGCACTTCCCGGCGCCGGAAACCCGGCTCAGGCAAACATCCCGGCCGGAGCCGGGGCTCTTCCTGGTGCCGCCGGTGGGGGGGGGGGGGGGTATCCCGGGGCCGCGGCTCCAAAGGCTGCGGTTTCGGGGTGCGGGGCCGTGGTCTCGGTGCCTTTTCCTGCCCCTTTGTGCGGGAGCGGTCCCGGAGCCGCTCGGGATTAACCCGATGGCGGCCGCGGTGGAGCCGGCGGTGATCCCATGGCGTGGCCTCTGCCGGCTCCTTGTGCCCCGAATCCACCTGAATTCACCCCAAATCCTTCCCCGGGCCGCGCTTCCAGACTTTTCCATGCCGATGGCATTCCCTTGGTGTTGAGCAACGCTTTATGCTTGGAGCCACCCAACACCCATTTCCGCCTTATTTCACCCCAAAAATCCCTCTTCCCGCCCCGTTTCGGGGTGCCTTTGGGGAAGGGCAGGGGCCACGCGTGCCCAGGCGCATTCCGTGTGCGTGGCCGAGTGGCCCGAAACCGGGCAGGGCCGCGGCGCACCCGGAGCAGCCGGACGGGATTTTCCAGCTCCAGAGCCCGTGTCCCAGCGGGTGTTGGTGTCACCGGGCTCCGGTGACCGTCACCGCCGCCTCGGGGCTCCGCTGACCCCTTCCTGCTCCCTGGATCCCATTGGATCCTAGAGCCGGGTCCTTGTCCCTCCGCAGTGTCGCTGGTGGGAGCCCAGGTCACCTACGAGACCAAAGAAGTGCCTGAGAACGAGCGTGAGTGTCCCCGTCCCCGTTATCCCATCGCGGCGCCGGGGGTTCCCGCTTGCTGCTCCGGTGGCACGGGTCGGCAGCACCGTTTCCCCCCCCCCAATCCCACCCCATAGCCGCCGAGATTCCCTGTGCCGCCTACGAGTTCGGCTTGAAGAACCCCCGCATCGAGTGGAAGTTCCAGAAGGGATCCTCGCTTGTGCTCTTCTACTATGGGGGGGAACTGACGGGTACGGCACACACACACGCACACCTTCCCCCTCCCCTTTTCCCTGTGCCCATCCAGCCCCATTCCCAGCCCCATTCCCTCTCTTCCAGAGCCCTACAAGGACCGGATCCGTTTCTCCCCCAACGCCATCGCCTTCGTCACGGTGACGCGGGCGGACACCGGGAAGTACATCTGCGAGGTGGTGGGGGACGGCAGCAAGATCGCCAAGTCCGAGGTGAACCTCATTGTCCAAGGTGCGCCCGTGCCCCCCCATCCCTGCTCGTCCCTGTCCCCGCCGTGGTGTGGGGCCGGTGCTGACCCAGCCCGCGGCTCCCCCAGTGCCGCCCTCCAAGCCCGTGGCCCACGTCCCCACCTCGGCCACCATCGGCAGCAGGATCGTGCTGCGCTGCACCGAGACGGACGGCTCGCCCCCCCCCACCTTCCGCTGGTACAAGGACGGGATGCTGCTCCCCACCGATCCCAAATCCAGCCCCAGCTTCCGCAATTCCTCCTACACCCTGGACACCGCCACGGGCGAGCTGGTGAATGAGGGGGTGGGCTCCAAGCGTGGGTATCCCATCCCTGGTTCCCTGTATCCTGCGCTCACATCCCGGCTCCCATCCAGGTCTTCCAGCCCCTCGGCAGCTCCGACAGCGGTGCCTACTCCTGCGAGGCCAGCAACAACGTAGGATCTGCGCAGAGATCCGATGCTATCCGTATGGAAGCCAGTAAGGACCAGCCCCAGGTTGAGGGGGGGGGCACCGTCGTTCCCTTGCAGTGTTAAAGATCCCGTTGGCGTTCCCAAGAGCCCGGTTTGATGACAGGGAAAGGGGAAAACTGCCCCTGGGGACACCTAAAGCTGGATTCGGCTGCCGGATCTACCCAGATCCAGGTCGGATCCTGGCTCCGGGCTCTCTTCCCGGGTTTCCCCACTGGGATTGGCCCCTCTCAGCCCTCCCCATCCCTCTTTGCCTTTGCCAGGTGAGGTCAACGTCGGCGGCATCGTGGCCGCTGTCGTGGTGCTGCTGATGGTGCTGGCGCTCGTGGCCTTCGGCGTCTGGTTTGCCTACAGACGGGGCTTCTTCAGCAGTGAGTCCTGGGCCCTGTGCCCCCCCCATGATGCGTCCCCCCATGATGTGCCCCCCCCATGATGTGCCCCCCCCATGATGTGCCCCCCCCATGATGTGCCCCCCCCATGATGTGTCCCCCCACGATGTGTCCCCCCACGATGTGTCCCCCCACGATGTGTCCCCCCATGATGTGTCCCCCCATGATGTGTCCCCTCCACGATGTGTCCCCCCATGATGTGTCCCCCCATGATGTGTCCCCCCATGATGTGTCCCCCCATGATGTCCCCCCCCACGATGTGTCCCCCCCCATGATGTGTCCCCCCCCATGATGTGTCCCCCCCATGATGTGTCCCCCCCCATGATGTGTCCCCCCCCATGATGTGTCCCCCCCCATGATGTGTCCCCCCCATGATGCGTCCCCCCATGATGCATCCCCCCATGATGTGTCCCCCATGATGTGTCCCCCCATGATGTACCCCCCCACGATGTCCCCCCCCCCACGATGTGTCCCTCCACGATGTGTCCCCTCCATGATGTGTCCCCCATGATGTCCCCCCCCCATGATGCCCACCCTAACTCCAGCTCTTTCTTCTATTCCAGAGAGAAAAGAGTAAGTGAAGCCGCTGCTGCCTCCTCCTCCTCCTCACTCTGAGCTTGGGAAGGTCCTCGGGAGGCACCGGGTGCTGGGGGGGGGCGATGGGGGCAGGGGGGGGATCTGTTCCCTGCCCCATCGCCCCCTTCCCTTCTCTTCCTGCAGCGGCACCGGCAAGAAGGTGATTTACAGCCAACCCTCGCACCGCAGCCAGGTGAGGGGCAGCGCAGGGACAGCCCCAGCCCTCGTCCCTGTCCCCGTTCCCTGTCCCCGCCATTCCCCGTCCCCATCCCCGGGATTGTAGTTTAAGCCCAGCTGGGAACTTGGAGCCGTGCGTTTCCCATCATTCCCTGTCCCCATCCCTGCCGCTCCCCATCCCTATCCCCACCATTCCCTATCCCTGTTGTTCCCTGTCCCCATCCCTGCCATTCCCCATCCCTATCCCCACCATTCCCTATCCCTGTTATTCCCTGGCTCCAACCCTGGCATTCCTTGTCCGCAGTATTCCTTGTCCCCATCCCTGCCATTCCCCATCCCTATCCCCACCATTCCCCATCCCTGTTGTTCCCTGGCTCCAACCCTGGCATTCCTTGTCCGCAGTATTCCCTGTCTCCATCCCTGCCGTTCCCTATCCCCACCCTTGGGTATTCTCTCTCCCCATCCCCTTCATTCCCTCTCCTCAACCCCACTGTTCCCTGTCCCCAGCCCCACCATTCCCTGACCCCAGCATTCCCTGTTCCCAGTATTCCCCATCTTCCCCATCCCCAGCGTTCTCCATCCCTGGTGTTCCCTTTCCCCATCCCCATCCACATCATTCCCTCTCCCCCATCCCCAGCATTCCCTGTCCCTATCCTTGGTATTCTCTGTCCACATCCCCTTCATTCCCCATCCTCAGCCCCACTGTTCCCTGTTCCCATCCCTGGTATTCCCTGACCCCAGCATTCCCTGTTCCCAGTATTCCCCATCTTCCTCGTCCCTGGTGTTCCCATTCCCCGTCCCCATCCTTCGCCATCCCCGTCCTTCCCCATCCTTCCCCATCCTTCCCCATCCCCATCCCTGACATTCCCCATCCAGCAAACCCAGCTGGACCAGTTGGGTGCCCCCCGTCCCCCAGCGCCATCGATGTCCCCCCCCATCCCCACAGGGAGAGTTCAAGCAGACATCGTCCTTCCTGGTGTGACCCCCCCCCCCGCTGCGGTCGTCCCGGTGTCCCCAGTGTCCCCAGTGCCCCCCCCCCCCCGGGACCGTGGCTCCGCCGGGATTTCACCGCTCCTCGGGATGCTGCAGCTTCACCCGGTGCCTTTGGGGCAGCCCCACGTGGATTTGGGGGGGGGGGGGGGGTTGGTTTTACGCCCCCTCCCCTGTGGGGACATCACCGCGTCCCCTACTTGGGGACAAGGCTGGGGTGGGGGGTTGGGAATGTGCCCCCCAACCCACTGCTCCCAGTTACCTCCTTGGACTGGGGGGGGGGGGGGGGCTGGAAATAAACCAAACCTGTGTCTTTAGACACAGCCTGTCCCTGGGGGGGGGCTCTGCCCCCTCTGCACTGCTTATGGGGTGGGACACGGGACATGGGGACACACAGGCCCGGCCCCACCATCAACGCAGCCTTTATTTAGTAACCGCTTTGCCTTTGCCCCCCCAGTGGAGGCTGAGCCCCACCCCCCCGGGGGGGGCGGGTGGGACCCATTTTGGGGGGGGGGGGGGCCCTTCCTGCCCCCCCGGTTAGTGGCTCTCTCTATACACGTACATGGGGCCGGGGGGCCGCGCGTTAATAGCAGAGCTCTACGTTAGCAGCGGGGGGGGACACGTGTCCGATTATCGGTGACACCCCCAGGTGTGACACCCCCCCCCATGTCCCCCAGGGCAGCATCTCCCTGCAGGGCTGTGTCCTGCAATGGGGCTGGGGGCTTGGGGGGGGGCAAGGGACAGGCTGGGATGGGAACAGGAGCAGCCTGGGGGGGGAACAGGGGAAGGGTTGGTGGCACCATAAGGGGTTGGTGGCATCTCCACTGCTGGTGTCACCAGAAGAGCTTGGTGTCACCATGAGGGCTTGGTGGCATCTGCAATGCTGGTGGCATCTACAGGCTTGGTGTCACCATAAGGGCTTAGTGGCATCTCCAGTGCTGGTGTCACCAGAAGAGCTTGGTGGCATCTACAGGCTTGGTGTCACCGTAAGGGCTTGGTGGCATCTCCAATGCTGGTGTCACCAGAAGAGCTTGGTGTCACCGTAAGGGCTTGGTGGCATCTCCAGTGCTGGTGTCACCAGAAGAGCTTGGTGTCACCGTAAGGGCTTGGTGGCATCTCCAGTGCTGGTGGCATCTACAGGCTTGGTGTCACCATAAGGGCTTAGTGGCATCTCCAGTGCTGGTGTCACCAGAAGAGCTTGGTGGCATCTCCAGTGCTGGTGTCACCAGAAGAGCTTGATGTCACCATAAGGGCTTGGTGGCATCTCCAGTGCTGGTGTCACCAGAAGAGCTTGGTGTCACCATAAGGGCTTGGTGGCATCTCCAGTGCTGGTGTCACCAGAAGAGCTTGGTGTCACCATAAGGGCTTGGTGGCATCTCCAGTGCTGGTGTCACTGTAAGGGCTTGGTGGCATCTCCAATGCTTGTGGCACCAGAAGAGCTTGGTGTCACCGTAAGGGCTTGGTGGCATCTCCAGTGCTGGTGTCACCGTAAGGGCTTGGTGGCATCTCCAATGCTTGTGGCACCAGAAGAGCTTGGTGTCACCATAAGGGCTTGGTGGCATCTCCAACGCTGCTGGCATCTCTAGGGTTGGTGGCATCTCCAATGCTGGTGTCACCAGAAGAGCTTGGTGTCACCATAAGGGCTTGGTGGCATCTGCAATGCTGGTGGCATCTACAGGCTTGGTGTCACCATAAGGGCTTGGTGGCATCTCCAATGCTAGTGGCACCAGAAGAGCTTGGTGTCACCGTAAGGGCTTGGTGGCATCTCCAACGCTGCTGGCATCTCTAGGGTTGGTGGCATCTCCAATGCTGGTGTCACCAGAAGAGCTTGGTGTCACCGTAAGGGCTTGGTGGCATCTCCAGTGCTGGTGTCACCAGAAGAGCTTGGTGTCACCATAAGGGCTTGGTGGCATCTCCAGTGCTGGTGTCACCAGAAGAGCTTGATGTCACCATAAGGGCTTGGTGGCATCTCCAGTGCTGGTGGCACCTACAGGCTTGGTGTCACCATAAGGGCTTGGTGGCATCTCCAATGCTGGTGTCACCAGAAGAGCTTGGTGTCACCATAAGGGCTTGGTGGCATCTCCAGTGCTGGTGTCACCAGAAGAGCTTGGTGTCACCATAAGGGCTTGGTGGCATCTCCAGTGCTGGTGTCACCAGAAGAGCTTGGTGTCACCATAAGGGCTTGGTGGCATCTCCAGTGCTGGTGTCACCGTAAGGGCTTGGTGGCATCTCCAATGCTTGTGGCACCAGAAGAGCTTGGTGTCACCGTAAGGGCTTGGTGGCATCTCCAACGCTGCTGGCATCTCTAGGGTTGGTGGCATCTCCAATGCTGGTGTCACCAGAAGAGCTTGGTGTTACCGTAAGGGCTTGGTGGCATCTCCAGTGCTGGTGGCACCAGAAGAGCTTGGTGTCACCATAGGGGCTTGGTGGCATCTCCAGTGCTGGTGGCACCAGAAGAGCTTGGTGTCACCGTAAGGGCTTGGTGGCATCTCCAATGCTGGTGGCACCTCCAGGCCCCGGTGACGCCTCCAGGCACTGGTGGCACCTCTGGGTAATGCCAACACCTCCGGGCCCGGGGGACGCCTGCAGGAGGTGGTGGCATCTCCATGCCCGGTACCTCCCCCCCCCCCCCACACCACCACGCCTGCCCCACGGCGCGGGCGCGCTTCAGACGTTGCTGATGCGCACGCTGAGCCCCGCTCCCTCGCGCTCCCGCTCGGCCGCTTCCCGCAAGGACTCCTCCAGCTTCACCTTCTCGGGGTCTCCGAAGCGGGGGGGCTGGCGGGGACCGCGCGGCGCCGGCACCTCCACCACGCGGTCGAAGAGGCTGAAGTCGGCCACGTACTTGCCGCTGGCCGAGAGCGAGATGGCCGGCGTGAACTCGTAGCCCCAAAGGATCTCCTCGGGCAGGTAGGAGGTGCGGACCTGGCACGTGGCGCTGGTGGACTCCACGGTGCCGCTGAGGATCACCACCAGCTCGAAGTCGCCTTCGCCCGGGCGCAGGGCCACGTCCCGCAAGGGGCTGCCCTCGTCCAGCACGTGGTAGAAGGTGAGGGGCAGGATGAGGAAGGGGCTGTCCGAGGCCGTGTCCACCTGGAAGTCCACGTTGAGCTGGTTGAGGTGGACGCTCTCGCCTTCCTTGGTGAGGTGGGTCTGCAGGAGCTTGCCCGTCACTTGGCAGCCGATGAGGAGGCTCTTGCGCATGTTGGCCACGCGGATCATGAGGCAGGTCTTGCCGTCGTGCTGAGCCACCACGGCGTTCTGGCTGAAGCGGATGGTCTCGGCGCGTTTCTTGGGCCGGGCGATCTTGGCCAGGAAGGTGCCGGTGATGAAGATCTCCATGATGGTGGTGAGGACGAGCTGGGTGATGAGCAGCACGATGGCCAACGGGCACTCCTCGCTGATGTACCGGAACCCGTAGCCGATGGTGGTCTGGGACTCGAGGGAGAAGAGGAAGGCGCCGGTGAGCGTGTGCACCTGCATCACGCACGGCGTGTGGTTGGCCGGCGGCTCGAACTCCAGCAGGTCCCCGTGGGCCACGGCCACCAGGTACCACACGACGCCGAAGGCGAACCAGGTGCCGGCGAAGGTGGCGGAGAAGAGGAGGAGCTTGTAGCGCCATTGCATGTCGATGAAGGTGGTCCACAGGTCCTTGAGGTACAGGAAGCGCTTGTCGGCGATGTGCTCCATGCGCACGTTGCTGCGGCCGTCCTTGGTCATGACGCGGCGCCGGCGCAGCCCCGCGCCCATGAGCGGGCGGCTCTCGGTCTGCGTGGTCTGGCTGTAGAACACCTTGGTGGAGGACGTCATCTGCAAGAGGGGACGGGAGGTGAGGAGGGAGCAGGGGATGGGTGGTGGAGAAGGAGGGGTGAGACTGACGCGTGGAGGGGGTAGAGGATGGATGGAGAAGAGGAATGGAGAAGGATGGGTGGAGGAGAAGGGTGGAGAAGACTGACACATGGAGGAGGTAGAGGATGGATGGGGAAGGATTGATAAGACTGACACATGGAGGAGGTAGAGGATGGATGGGGAAGGATTGATAAGACTGACACATGGAGGAGGTAGAGGATGGATGGGGAAGAGGAATGGTTGAATGGATGGAAGGAATGGCTGGGAAGATGGATGGAGAATAGGGATGGAGGAGGATGGGTGGAGGAGAAGGGTGGGTAAGACTGACACGGAGAAGGTAGAGGATGGATGGAGAAGGATTGATAAGACTGATACATGGAGGAGGTAGTGGATGGATGGAGAAGAGGAATGGATGGAAAGAATGGCTGGGAAGATGGATGGAGAATAGGGATGGAGAAGGATGGGTGGATAGATGGAGAAGGATGGATAAGACTGACATATGGAGAAGGTAGAGGATGGATGGAGAAGGATTGATAAGACTGACACATGGAGGAGGTAGAGGATGGATGGAGAAGAGGAATGGGTGAATGGATGGAAGGAATGGCTGGGAAGATGGATGGAGAATAGGGATGGAGAAGGATGGATAAGACTGATGGAGAAGGTAGAGGATGGATGGAGAAGGATTGATAAGACTGATACATGGAGGTGGTAGAGGATGGATGAAGAAGAGGAATGGATGAAAGGAATGGATGGGAAGATGGATGGAGAAGGATGGATAAGGCTGACACATGGAGAAGGCAGAGGATGGCTGGAAGGAATGGCTGGGAAGATGGATGGAGAAGGATGGATGGAGAAGGATGGATAAGACTGACACATGGCAGAGGTAGAGGATGGATGGAGAAGAGGAATGGAAGGAATGGCTGGGAAGATGGATGGAGAATAGGGATGAAGAAGGATGGGTGGAGAACTTGATAGCTGGAGAAAATAGAGTAAGATAGAGAAGACAGATGGAGAAGGATGGATAGAGAAGAGGAATGGGTGGATGACGAAGATGGATGGATGGATGGATGGATGGATGGATGGATGGATGGATGGATGGATGGAGAGAAGCAACAGCTGGGAAGAGGGGTGAAGAAGGATGGAGGGACGAGGTAAATGAGGGACGGGTGGAAGCGGGATGGAAAAAGCGATGGAGCAGGATAGATGGACGGAGAAGACAGACGGAGACGATAGAGGATGGCTGGAGAAGAGGAATGGGTGGGTGGGGAGATGGAACAGCTGGAAAGATGGATGGGGTAAGACTTGACAGATGGAGAAGAGACAGGGGACGGCTGGATCCATCCCTGTGCGTGTCCCTGTCCACCCTCCATCCCTCCGTGCCCCCCACATCCCTCCGTGCACCTGCCCATCCATCCGTGTGTGCATCCCGCTCCCGACTCCTCCCGTGTCCCGGCAGCTCCCCCCCATCCCGCCCCATCCCTTGGGGGGTCCGGGGCGCCCTGCCCGGCCGGGAGGAAGAGGAAGGGGGGGATGAATGGCGGTGACAAACGGCTGGTGGCGGCGCCAGGCGCGTTTCCGTCCCCGTTGTCCCCGGCCCGGCCGCGGGCACAGAAGGCGCCTTTCAGCCCCCGCCAGCCTTTGGCCTCGCACCGTTTCCGCCGCGGCACCGAGCCGGGGACACCGGGGACGTGGGGACACCGGGAAGGGAAGGGAAGGGGGGGCCGGGGCCGCCGTCCCGGTTGCGGCGCATCCCGCTTGGCGCCAGGCCCTGTCCGGGGCACACCGGGGACGCGGTGCCCCCTCCCCACGGGCACCGTGAGCCCGGTGCCGCCCGGTCCCCAAAGCGCTGCCCATGCCGGGCAGTGACGGGCACCGGCACGTCCGGGGGGGGCTCTGCACCCCCAAAGTCCTTCTGCTCCTCTGGGCTCCCTTTGACCTCTGCTGTGGGGCAAAATAGACACCCCCTATGGGGTCCTTGCACCCTCTTTGGGGTCCCTGCATCCCACCTTGGGTCCTGCATCCTCTATGGGGTCCCTGCACCCTCTTTGGGGTCCCTGCACCCTCTTTAAGGTCCCTGCTTCCCACCTTGGGTCCTGCATCCTCTTTGAGGTCCCTGCATCCCACTTTGGGTCCTGCATCCTCTTTGAGGTCCCTGCATCCCACTTTGGGTCCTGCATCCTCTTTGGGGTCCCTGCATCCCACCTTGGGTCCTGCATCCTCTATGGGGTCCCTGCATCCCACTTTGGGTCCTGCATCCTCTATGGGGTCCCTGCACCCTCTTTGAGGTCCCTGCATCCCACCTTGGGTCCTGCATCCTCTATGGGGTCCCTGCATCCCACTTTGGGTCCTGCACCCTCTATGGGGTCCTTGCACCCTCTTTGAGGTCCCTGCATCCCACTTTGGGTCCTGCATCCTCTATGAGGTCCCTGCATCCCACTTTGGGTCCTGCATCCTCTTTGGGGTCCCTGCATCCTCTATGGGGTCCCTGCACCCTCTTTGAGGTCCCTGCATCCCACCTTAGGTCCTGCATCCTCTGTGAGGTCTCTGCACCCTCTTTGAGGTCCCTGCATCCCACTTTGGGTCCTGCATCCTCTTTGGGGTCCCTGCACCCTCTTTAAAGTCCCTGCATCCCACTTCAAGTCCTGCATCCTCTATGGGGTCCCTGCATCCCACCTTGGGTCCTGCATCCTCTATGAGGTCCCTGCATTCCAGTTTGGGTCCTGCATCCTCTTTGGGGTCCCTGCACCCTCTCTGAGGTCCCTGCTTCCCACCTTGGATCCTGCACCCTCTTTGGGGTCCCTGCTTCCCACCTTGGATCCTGCAGCCTCTGTGGGGTCCCTGCACCCTCTTTGAGCTCCCTGCATCCCACCTTGGGTCCTACATCCCCTTTGGGGTCCCTGCACCCTCTATGGGGTCCCTGCACCCTCTTTGGGTCCTGCACCCTCTATGGGGTCCCTGCACCCTCTATGGGGTCCCTGCACCCTCTTTGAGCTCCCTCCATCCCACCTTGGAGCTTTTCCCCCCCCCCAGCCTCCACCTTTGGGGTTTCTTCACCCCCCCCCTCCCCATTGTCCCCCTCAGCCCTCCCTGTGCCCCCCACACCCCCCTGTCGGGGTCACCGCACCCCCGCTGCCCCCGGCCCGGCTCCCGTGCTGGACACGGGCTGTGACAAGCTGCAGCTTGTTCCCGGTGCGGGGACGGTGCCCGCGGGCACGGCCACAACCGGCCCCGGTCACCGGTGACCGCTCTCTGGTTACCCATTAACCAAGGGGCCCTGCCTCGGTGTCCCCCCCCCTGGTGACACCAGAGCGGACGCTGGGGGGCCCGGCCCCACTTGGGGGGTCCAATGTGGGCCTTGGGGACACGTCCCCGTTCCTCCGTCCCCCGTCCCCCCCCCTTTGCCGCGTCCCATTGGCACCAGCACCATGGGCACCGTGCCCGTGCCCGCGCGGTGCCAACCGCATCGGCTCCCAGCCAGCACCGGCCCCATGGCAAACTGGGGCGCTGAGCACTGGTGGCACTGGGGAGAGTGGGGATGGGACCCCCATAGACACAACATTGGGGGGGGGGGGGGGTCCCGCTGTGGGGCAGGTCCCGTTGTGTGTGTGTGGGGGGGGGGGATGTGGGGCGGCAGCGCATGGGGGGGGATGGGGACGGGGACAGTGGGGCCATTGTGTGCCCTGGCCAAGAGGCCTCAATGGAGCTGGCGGGGCACAAAGGAGCTTTGAGGAGGCTCCTGGTTAACATGCAGGGCCCGCGCCCCCCACTGCCACCCCCCCCCCTCCCCGCCATCTTCCTCATCCTCCTCATCCTCACCGCTATGGGGCTGCGGACGGGACCCCCCGGACACGCTATGGGGGGCAGCACCATGGGGGCGATGGGACCCGTTCCCGTTTGTGTCTGTCCTGTGTAACCCCCCCCCACCCAAGCATCGGGTGACCCCAAAGCGATGGTTTGGGGGTGCCCATCACTGGGGCAGGACACGGAGACAGGGGTCTCCCGTGGGACCCTGCGGCGCCAGCGCTGCGATGGGGCCGATAAGGGGTGGGGGGGCCCCACAGCTCAGCCCTCGTAGCCATCGGAGAAGCTGCTCCTGGCAGCAGCACCGGTGACCGCGGCCCCATTGAGCACCGACCCGGTTAAACCAGAGCTGGGTTAAACCACAGCCCCGTTGAACCACAGCCTGGGTAACACATACCAGGGGTAACCCACACTGGGGTAACCCACATCAGGATAACCCACACTGAGTTAAACCCACATTGGGATAACCCACACTGAGTTAAACCCACACTGGGATAAACCCACATCAGGATAACCCACACTGAGTTAAACCCACACTGGGATAAACCCACATCAGGATAACCCACACTGAGTTAAAACCCACATTGGGATAACCCACACTGAGTTAAACCCACACTGGGATAAACCCACATCAGGATAACCCACACTGAGTTAAACCCACATTGGGGATAACCCACACTGAGTTAAACCCACATTGGGATAACCCACACTGAGTTAAACTCACACTGGGATAAACCCACATTAGGATAACCCACACTGAGTTAAAACCCACACTGGGATAAACCCACATTGGGATAACCCACACTGAGTTAAACCCACACTGGGATAAACCCACATTAGGATAACCCACACTGGGATAAACCCACATTGGGATAACCCACACTGAGTTAAACCACACTGGGATAAACCCACATTAGGATAACCCACACTGGGATAAACCCACATTGGGATAACCCACACTGAGTTAAACCCACACTGGGATAAACCCACATTGGGATAACCCACACTGGGATAAACCCTCATTGGGATAACCCACACTGAGTTAAACCCACATTGGGATAATCCACACTGGGGTAACCCACATTGGGATAATCCACACTGGGGTAACCCACATTGGGGATAACCCTCATTGGATAACCCACACTGGGATAAACCCACATCAGTATAACCCACACTGAGTTAAACCCACACTGGGATAAACCCACATCAGGATAACCCACATTGGGATAAACCCTCATTGGGTTAAACCCACACTGGGATAAATCCACATCAGGATAACCCACATTGGGATAACCCACATTGGGATAACCCACACTGGGTTAAACCCACACTGGGGTAAATCACACTGGAATAAACCCACAGTGGGACAACCCATATCTAGGATAACCCATATCTGGGGTAACCTCTATCTGGGATAGCACAAACCAGGATAACCCACACTGGGATAACCCACATCCGGATAACCCACACCAGGGATACCCCATAACCTGGGTAACCTATAGCTGGGATAACCCACACTGGGATAACCCACATCCAGGATAACCCACACCAGGGATACCCCATAACCTGGGTAACCTATAGCTGGGATAACCCAAACCAGGATAACCCACACCAGGGATACCCCATAACCTGGGTAACCTATAGCTGGGATAACCCAAACCAGGATAACCCACACCAGGGATACCCCATAACCTGGGTAACCTATAGCTGGGAATAACCCACACTGGGATAACCCACATCCAGGATAACCCACACCAGGGATACCCCATAACCTGGGTAACCTATAGCTGGGATAACCCACACCAGGGATACCCACACCCGGACACCACATCCAGGATAACCCACATAGGGGTAAGTGGGTAACCCACATCCCATCCCATGGGACCCTCCAGCCCAAGGGGGGATGAACCCCCCCCCCCCCCCAGCACCAGGGTCCCTCCCCGGGGCCTCAGGCCTCACGCTGGAATGTGGGGACATCCCAAGGGCTGGGTGGCCCCTGCAGGGTTGGGTGGGCACGGCCAGAGGGGGCTGTGACCCCCATCTGCAGGGATATGGGATAGGGAGACATGGGATATGGGATAGGGAGATATGGGGATATGGGATAGGGAGATATGGGGATATGGGATAGGGAAGATATGGGGATATGGGATAGGGAGACATGGGGATATGGGATAGGGAGATATGGGGATATGGGATAGGGAGATATGGGGATATGGGATAGGGAGACATGGGGATATGGGATAGGGAGATATGGGGATATGGGATAGGGAGACATGGGGATACGGGACATGGGGATATGGGATGGGAGACATGGGGATATGGGATAGGGAGATATGGGGATATGGGATAGGGAGATATGGGGATATGGGATAGGGAGACATGGGGATAGGGGACATGGGGATATGGGATAGGGAGACATGGGGATATGGGATAGGAGTTATGGGGATATGGGATAGGGAGATATGGGGATATGGGATAGGGAGACATGGGGATACGGGACATGGGGATACGGAGGTACAGGACATGGGGATATGGGACATGGGGATACGGAGGTAGGTGACACACAGACACAGGGACATGGGGATATGAGACATGGGGACATGGGGGTATGGGGATACAGGGCACAGGGATATGGGGGTATGAGACATGGGGATATGGGGACATGGGGATACAGGACATGAGAACATGGGGATATAGGACATGGGGATACGGGGGTATGAGACATGGGGATATGGGGATATGGGGACATGGGGATATGGAACATGGGGATATGGGGGTATGAGACATGGATATGGGGACATAGGGATACAGGACATGGGGATATGGGGGTATGAGACATGGGGATACGGGGATATGGGGATATGGGGACATGGGGATATGGAACATGGGGATATGGGGGTATGAGACATGGGGATATGGGGACATGGGGATACAGGACATGAGAACATGGGGATACGGGACATGAGGATACAGGATATAGGACATGGGGATATGGGAGTATGGGATACAGGGCATGGGGATATGGGGGTATTAGACATGGGGATATGGGGACATAGGGATATAGGACATGGGGATATGGGAGTATGGGTATACAGGGCATGGGGATATGGGACATAGGGATATAGGACATGGGGATATGGGGACTGGGGATACGGGGACATGGGGATATGGGGGTATGGGGATACAAGACACGGGGATATGGGGTATGAGACATGGGGATATGGGGACATAGGGATACAGGACATGAGAACATGGGGATACGGGACATGGGGATATGGGGACATGGGGATATGGGGACATGGGGATATGGGGATACGGGGACATGGGATATGGAACATGGGGATATGGGGGTATGAGACATGGGGGATATGGGACATGGGGATATGGGGATACGGGGACATGGGGATATGGAACATGGGGATATGGGGGTAGGAGACATGGGGATATGGGACATGGGGATATGGGGATACGGGGATATGGGACATGGGGATATGGGGATACGGGGACATGGGGATATGGAACATGGGTATATGGGGGTATGAGACATGGGGATATGGGACATGGGGATATGGGGACGTAGGGATGCAGGAAATGAGAACATGGGGATATAGGACATGGGGATATGGGGGTATGAGACATGGGGATACGGGGACATGGGGTATGGGGACATAGGGATGCAGGACATGAGAACATGGGGACATGGGGATACAGGCCTTGGGGATGTGCAGAATGGGGATACGGGGATCCAGGGACAGGGGATAGAGAGGGGCCGCGGGGCTGTGGGGCCGCGGCATCGGGGGTGTGTACGGGGCAAGGCCCACGGGACGCGGAGGGGCTGGGACACTGGGATGTGGGGTCGGCGATGCAGCCCCTATAGGGACCATGGGCTGCAGGGTGACGGGGCCAGGGGTGATGGGACCGGGACCACCGGGTCGGGGATGCCCTGGGGGGGGGGGGGGGGGACGGGACCGGGGACCCCCAAACCCCCCCCCCCTCAAACCCCCCCCCTTTTACCTTGCTCGGGGACGGCCCCAGCTCCGGGGTCCGGCCGCGCTCAGCCGCCGCCTCCCCCATGGGTTTTATGGCTCGGCGGGGCCGGCGGCGGGACGGGGCCCCCCGGGCGGGCACCGGCGGCGGAGGGGGGGGGGGGGGGGGGGGGGGTTCGGGGAGGAGCTGCCGGGGCGGGCCGGGGGTTAATGGGGTGGAAAGGAACCGGTCACGTTACCGGAGGGGAGGGGAGGGGGGGGGGGGGGGAGCCGCCCGCACCCACCGGCACCGGCAGCACCGGGGGGGGGGGGCACGGCGGGGGGGGGGAGGGGGGGTTGGTCCGTGGGTCCGTGGCCCCACACAAGGCCCCCGCTGTTCCCGGGCCGGTCACAAAGCGCCTTTGTGAGCCATGGGGGGGGGGGGGGGAACGGGACGGGACCGGGGGGGGGCTGGGGCTGGGCTGAGCACCTATGGGGGGGGGGCTGCTGAGCACGGAGCTGTGGGGAGTGATGGGGGGCAGGGCTGGTGATGGGGGGGAGTCAGGGACAGTGATTGGGGGGGTCAGGATGGGGGATGGGGGTCAGGGCTGGTGATGGGGGGAGGCAGGACCAGTGTTGCGGGGGTCAGGGCCAGTGATTGGGGGGGATCAGCTCTGGTGATGAGGGGGTCCAGGGCCAATGATTGGGGGTCAGGAGCGGTGTTGGGGGTCAGGAGCGGTGTTGGGGGTCAGGAGCTGTGTTGGGGGTCAGGAGCGTTGTTGGGGGTCAGGAGCGGTGTTGGGGGTCAGGAGCGGTGATGGGGGTCAGGGGCGGTGATGGGGGTCAGGAGCGGTGTTGGGGGGTCAGGACCGGTGTTGGGGGTCAGGAGCGGTGATGGGGGTCAGGAGCGGTGCTGGGGGGTCAGGAGCGGTGTTGGGGGTCAGGAGCGGTGTTGGGGGTCAGGACCGGTGTTGGGGGTCAGGAGCGGTGATGGGGGTCAGGAGCGGTGATGGGGGTCAGGAGCGGTGTTGGGGGTCAGGAGCGGTGTTGGGGGTCAGGAGCGGTGATGGGGTCAGAAGCGGTGTTGGGGGTCAGGAGCGTTGTTGGGGGTCAGGAGCGGTGTTGGGGGGGTCAGGAGCGTTGTTGGGGGTCAGGAGCGGTGTTGGGGGTCAGGAGCGGTGTTGGGGGTCAGGAGCTGTGTTGGGGGTCAGGAGCTGTGTTGGGGTCAGGAGCGTTGTTGGGGGTCAGGAGCGGTGTTGGGGGTCAGGAGCTGTGTTGGGGGTCAGGAGCTGTGTTGGGGGTCAGGGCCGGTGTTGGGGGTCAGGAGCAGTGTTGGGGGTCAGGAGCGGTGTTGGGGGTCAGGAGCTGTGTTGGGGGTCAGGAGCGGTGTTGGGGGTCAGGAGCGTTGTTGGGGGTCAGGAGCGGTGTTGGGGGTCAGGGCCGGTGTTGGGGGTCAGGAGCAGTGTTGGGGGTCAGGAGCGGTGTTGGGGGTCAGGGCCGGTGTTGGGGGTCAGGAGCGGTGTTGGGGGTCAGGAGCGGTGTTGGGGGTCAGGAGCTGTGTTGGGGGTCAGGAGCCGGTGTTGGGGGTCAGGAGCTGTGTTGGGGGTCAGGAGCGGTGTTGGGGGTCAGGAGCTGTGTTGGGGGTCAGGAGCTGTGTTGGGGGTCAGGAGCGGTGTTGGGGGTCAGGAGCTGTGTTGGGGGTCAGGAGCGGTGTTGGGGGTCAGGAGCGGTGTTGGGGGTCAGGAGCTGTGTTGGGGGTCAGGAGCGGTGTTGGGGGTCAGGAGCGGTGTTGGGGGTCAGGAGCTGTGTGGGTCCCGCTGTCCCACTCGGGTGAACTCACCCCGGGGGGGGGCGGGGCTGCGGGGGGGGCGGGGCTGCGCTGCTCGGTATTTTTATCCGCGCGCTCCCGGTTCCCGGCAACGGGGGGGGGGGGGGGGGGCGTTCCCGTTGGGGGGCGTTTGTTAACGTCGGGGGGTGCTCGTTACCGTTGGGGGGGCGTTTTAACGGCTCGGGGGGGGCCCCTCCACCACCGGCACCCACCCGGTACCGACCCCCCCCCCCCCCCCCCAGGATGCGCGCAGCGAAGCGGCGGCCGCGGGGTAACCGGTGAGTGGGGGGGCTGGGGGGGGGGAGGGGGGGGAGGGGGGGCTGCTATGGGGTGACCCCCCCTTTCTGTGCCCCCATTTCGGGCGCTGAACCCCCCCCTGCGGTGGCAATGGGGGGGGGGGGGGGATGGAATGGGGATGGATGGGGGGGGGCACCCACACACACACACACACACACACATGTAGATCGTATGTGGGGGGGGGGAAGCCGGTGGTCACACGCGTGTGCAAGCGGTGCTGCGGGTGCGGGCACGCGTGTGGGTCTGCGGACGCGAGCGCACACGTGTGGGCCCCGGCACACGCCATCTGCGCCGCGCGGCCCACGCGTGCACACGCGTGTGGGCACGGCGCGCGGCGTGTCGGGGGGGTGCGGGGGTTCTTGTTGGGGCCCCCGTCGCACGCGTGTGTTCTAGAGCCGCCTCCATGTGCCCTCGGTTGCCCCCCAGGCGCTGACCCCATGGCGAGGGGCTCGCGGCCCCCCCCCCGGTTCCCCA